>NC_089862.1:12305394-12607644 GCF_036373705.1 Amia ocellicauda | reverse complement strand
TCCTTCCTATGGAGGAAGTCACAGAAAAATTACAATGTAATTAACGTGCTTCGATTACCGCTGTGCAGTTAAACGTGCTTAAATGACTAACTACCATATCGTTTCCCTTGTACTGCAGATTCCCCACTGAAGGATATCTACTCTTCAGGAAAGGGCTTTTCTGATGCATCTGACCAGTACAAATCTCTGCATTTGGAAGCCGTTTAATTATACTTCAGAAATGGCTCCTTGCCAGTTCAATATAATCCCCCTCCTCTAATACTCAAATACGCTTTTGCAGCAATACGTCTGTGCAATGGGGTAAATGCAGGCTGTAAACGATGCCTCCCTGCAACTGATACACTTGTGCAACACTGTGAACAAACAACACAACAATTACTGCAAATATTTGTTTCATCTTGCTGAACAGCAGGACACACAGCCAGTGAACTATCCAGGTCACTCTAATATTAAAATAGATAGTTGGCGCAGAATAATCTTTTAATGTGTTTTGCTCACTTTGGGGAAGCTAAGCCGTTATCCGACTAGACTAGCCTTTGACGCAACATATTTCTAGTTCACAGTCTTTCTTATCTGTAATTGACCGTCAGTACTTAACCCTTTCCATCCTCCCTGGACAAACCTGTGGTCTATTCTCTCCATGCCCTCTGTCCTCTTTCACATCCCTGTCATTATTCTTTATCATATTGTTGTGTGCAGCATCTGGGGTTGGTTTTTTCCTTTCTTTTCTTTTTCTTTTTTATCAGGTTTTAGTTACATCCTATCTGGACAGACCCATCTTTGAGCTCTCTATTGCTATCACCTACAGATTGCAAAATTCAAAATGTAATGACTTGGGCAACCAAGTCACGCCAAATCAAGTCAAAGCTCACATCTAAACTGAGTTTGGGGCACCAGGCAGATTTAGAAGATAGGCTAATCCCTAAGGCTTAATAAGTGATCCGTTCCAATTCATGCTTTGGTGCCATTTCATTTCCTCACCTCCACCCACCTCTACAATAGCCCCATGAGTATCGACAGGTGTGGATTGACTGGAAGCTGTAATTGTGAAGCAAGCTGGAAAAGATCTCCTAAACATTGCTTGCTTCTCCTGAGGTCAATGCCCGCGTATCCCTAAAGCAAATCCTGTGCTCTAATCCTCACCATTTTTTTCTCACTTTCACCTTTTCTTTTTCTTATTGCTCATCTGTAAATGTTTACTGCAGAAAGTTCCTCTCAGTAGGCTGAGCTTGAGAGCTTGGACATCCGGCACATTACTCACCCTAATGGTGAGGAGCTCAAATTAAGTCGGACTGACGTTGCATTAGTTTCATATTTACTACGCTTCAAATTTGAATGGAGTGGATGTACAGCGAACATAAAGGAATGTTTAAAAGGCATCTGAAGCTGATTTAAATTGTGAGTCACGGATCTCTAAGTGGTTGCATATTATTCACCGAGAAGGCTGAATGAGATTTAATTTGAATCCATGTGAGATTCATTCTAGGCTGTTATATCATTCCACCTCTGACACACTGTTGAAAAAAAGTGCACTATTTGTAGCTAAATGTGAATTTTAACACGTCGCCATGCCTTCATCCTTAGGAATTTCCCTAAAGCAATATTCTGATCAATTGTGTAGTCTTTCCTTCAGTGATATCAACAAAAACCATTGCTGTTCATATTTACGTGTGTAGAACCTGTTAAGACTAAATATAATCATAAAATGAAAGTCATGTCTGAACATTAGATTAGATTCAGTTAACATTTGATTCCAGGTCTTTATCTTTTTCTATACATTTAAGGTTGTAAAAGAAGACGGTTTTACAGTAATGATTAAATCACATTTGGCACCGCTGCTCAGCTCATGGGTTATTACCTTCTTTTCATGTCAGTGCAGGACCGTGATAAGTGACAGCTCTGTGTTATTCTCCCTGTCAGAGAGGTAGCAGAAGAGTGAGACCAGCTCCACGAGAGATAAAGGAGGGAAGACGACATTCGCAAAGCTCACTCTCATTGTCCAGACTGTAAGCTGGGTCCAACACACCGTCACTAACACCTGACAGGCAGAATTGTCCATTAGCTGAAGCATAATAAACATGCCAGCGAGATCCATCCAGAGACTGATCTCTGAAGTCAGCATTGTGACACTGAAAACAAGCAATGAATGTGTTTAATTTACAATTCAAAATACCGCTTGGGTTTCAAAAGCAGTATCTATTCTGTTCATACACTTGTATTTCACTTAAATAAGTATTTAAAAAAGTGTAAATTATGCACCTGGTCCACAATCACTAGCCTAAGGATATTGTATAGTTACAACATGCACTTGGCCTAAATAAACACCAAATAATTTTCAATAATCAGTTTTTACAGCATACCCCCATAAACTCCCTCAGTTATCCAACACAACTCACAATTTGAGCATGATTCCTTGACTAAGATGTCGGAAAGTCAACTTTATGGTTATTTATTTGACCTACAGAAACATTTAGACTAGAAAAAAGAATGACACATCATACATTTGTAGTGGCAATAATTCAGTGATTCATCTATCTTTATTTTATTTATTATATTATTAAATTATACTTATTTATCCATAGTATGTTTTTTCTTTGTTGAACACTGCAGCCTGGAGAACACAAGTTTGCATTTGATTGAACTGAGAGAGACTTTTGACTGCCGTTCCACAAATTAAAAAATAAATCAATAAATGAATGAATCACTGAATAATTTTCAAAGCTTTCAACTACAGCTGTTGGAGGTGTCAGAAGCTTATTTCATAAGATACTACCATTAAAACAAATGTTAATATAAACAGCATAGCACTTGCAAGTTTTGTACAATAAGCACATCGTTATATGTTAGAGTGAGTGTCAGTGTTATATAAATAACTTACTTTGAAAGGTGGGTTCATGAATTATGTCATCATCATTTCTCTTGAAGATGTAGAAGTTCAAAAGGAGCATGGCACTTTAAACAGCAATGATCTCACTTGCAATATTCCAATGTCTAGTTCAAAATATCTACACTCACCTAAAGGATTATTAGGAACACCATACTAATACTGTGTTTGACCCCCTTTCGCCTTCAGAACTGCCTTAATTCTACGTGGCATTGATTCAACAAGGTGCTGAAAGCATTCTTTAGAAATGTTGGCCCATATTGATAGGATAGCATCTTGCAGTTGATGGAGATTTGTGGGATGCACATCCAGGGCACGAAGCTCCCGTTCCACCACATCCCAAAGATGCTCTATTGGGTTGAGATCTGGTGACTGTGGGGGCCAGTTTAGTACAGTGAACTCATTGTCATGTTCAAGAAACCAATTTGAAATGATTTGACCTTTGTGACATGGTGCATTATCCTGCTGGAAGTAGCCATCAGAGGATGGGTACATGGTGGTCATAAAGGGATGGACATGGTCAGAAACAATGCTCATGTAGGCCGTGGCATTTAAACGATGCCCAATTGGCACTAAGGGGCCTAAAGTGTGCCAAGAAAACATCCCCCACACCATTACACCACCACCACCAGCCTGCACAGTGGTAACAAGGCATGATGGATCCATGTTCTCATTCTGTTTACGCCAAATTCTGACTCTACCATCTGAATGTCTCAACAGAAATCGAGACTCATCAGACCAGGCAACATTTTTCCAGTCTTCAACTGTCCAATTTTGGTGAGCTTGTGCAAATTGTAGCCTCTTTTTCCTATTTGTAGTGGAGATGAGTGGTACCCGGTGGGGTCTTCTGCTGTTGTAGCCCATCCGCCTCAAGGTTGTACGTGTTGTGGCTTCACAAATGCTTTGCTGCATACCTCGGTTGTAACGAGTGGTTATTTCAGTCAAAGTTGCTCTTCTATCAGCTTGAATCAGTCGGCCCATTCTCCTCTGACCTCTAGCATCAACAAGGCATTTTCGCCCACAGGACTGCCGCATACTGGATGTTTTTCCCTTTTCACATCATTCTTTGTAAACCCTAGAAATGGTTGTGCGTGAAAATCCCAGTAACTGAGCAGATTGTGAAATACTCAGACCGGCCCGTCTGGCACCAACAACCATGCCACGCTCAAAATTGCTTAAATCACCTTTCTTTCCCATTCAGACATTCAGTTTGGAGTTCAGGAGATTGTCTTGACCAGGACCACACCCCTAAATGCATTGAAGCAACTGCCATGTGATTGGTTGGTTAGATAATTGGATTAATGAGAAATTGAACAGGTGTTCCTAATAATCCTTTAGGTGAGTGTGTATATATATATATATATATATATATATATATATATATATATATATATATATATATATATATATATTAAGGGTGTAGTAAATAAATGTATCCATTAATTAATTCATTCATTCATTCATTCATAAAAAAAAGGCCTTAACTACACCCATAATGGATCTTGGAAAATGACACCACTTACAAGGGCACACATTTCGAAGAGATGAGACTTCAAACGTTCAAGCAGCCTTCGCAACATATGATTACAGCTCACCTCTGCCTCTTTTAGTGAGTGGCTAGATAAAAGGCTGTGACAGTCTAAACCATGGCCATGAACCAGACACCTCCTGCACTCTCCCATCTGGTGGTCTCTCCATTTGTCCAGACCTGCTGACTGGACCCCTGCAGATCTCTGGGAGCATGTAGTTTACTGGCTCTGACCAAGGAAGCACACAAAGACAGCGGCCCTGCCCCTCGGACGGCCAAATTAAACACAGCAGGTCTAATGAATATCAATTACAATGTTTTAAAGCCTCCCGATGCAAACCAATAGGTTCTCGCCTATACACTGATATGTATATTATCACAGGTCAGGCCAAGAGACACAGGAACCTCCCAATTTCTTTGTCAGCCTGTGACCCAGAATAAAATATACAGCTGCAAGGAAATCAATTACATCTTAAACAGACATCAGGATTAACATGGATTAGAAATGGTCCTTTTTTCTCCTATGCATTACCTTTTTATCAATTTCATGTCTAGGCTGGTGTCCACAAAGAACCAAAAAGAAACAATTATGTTAAGAGAATGCTTCGACTTAAATCTACTAAATAAGTTGAAGGAATCTTTTAAATCATGAAACGTTATCTTCTTATTTAACAATGAATACCTTGACAGTGAGGTGAAGTATTTATGATTTGACACCAGAGTTTCAAAGCCATGCTTATTCTCTATGTCCATTTTCTTTTTATCAGTTTGAAAGCATTCATTACACAGGTATTCGGATTCGTAATGTATTCGGTATGGAAAAACCTGGTAAAGTCATTATGTTTATGAAGGATAAAAAAAGGTTTAATTGTTTCTACACACAATTATTTGGAAGTGTTTTTACTGAGGTGAACAGACTCAAGTGAGTAGAGGCAGATTGCTACAGAACAGACACCAAATTGAGTGTCTTTAATGACTTCCTATGTTTGAATCTGAGTTTCCAAGTCTACTGAATTCTGATGTACATTGAACTTACAAGTAATTCATATTGTACCTAAAAAAACTCTCAGGATTTTTAAAAAGTAAATAAAATCATCTCAGGCCACTTGGAAAAACAACTTGTATACTACTTAAAGGATGTTAAAGGAAGACCCAGTGATGCTTAAAATGGAAGGCAGCTGAAACTGGTCCGAATGCTCCTGTAAGCCTCTTGCGTTTCTTTTTCCCCCCGTACTTCTAATCTTAGTTTGCATTGTGAATTAAACAGCCTGGGTAATGGGTTTGTGCAGTGACACATCTTAATGCCAGTTGAGCGTATCTCCACAGGGCAGACACAGGCAGCCCCCTAGCTGTGTCCTGGCACGTCGTGTCTGTGTTTTATGTCAGTGACCCAGAGAGGGTTCAGCACCTTTGGGACAGGGTTTCAGTGTCTTCTCATGGCACAGAAGATTAATGGTTTGTTTACAACACCGATGACACAACTGCAAGGATCTTTCACCAGCTCCTAATGTAAAACACTAAGGTGTTAGGTCTTTATCGGCTTTGTTGACACAAATCAGATTGTGTGCATAAAAAGTGCACAATTATTTTTATTTTGCTTATTTATTTATTTGGCTAGTTGGTTGGTTAGTTAGGTAGTACTCACAAGAAACAAGTCTTCTCATCTAGACAAGGCCGCTGGTCTGGAAAGAAAGAAATATTTATCCTCATCAGAATCTCATTCCATAGCTGTGTGGTTTGAAAATGTATCATACAGGTTGCTGGTTACATTTCTCAGTGTGCAGGATTATTTCAGGAGGTGAATCGACTGGCCTCGAAAATAGTTTTTTGTAATAACCCTTTCAAAGATTCCTGTGCCAAGATGATGAACAAGCTCCTTTAAAATATCAGTGGCGCTGATTGAATCAATCGACAGCATTCAAATGGGTGAAATGCATGAACTCTGATAATGTTAAAAAATGTTAGAACAACAACAGAGCACTGACGCTGTGAACAACATGCAATGATGCCAAATAATATGAATTCAATTATCTTCTGTCTGGGTGGCCATATTATTACTACATATTACTACATAGAAATTCAGTTTTATTTTCTATGTAGGCTTGATTTGCACTTTAATAATAATAATAATAATAATAATACAAAAAACAATAACAATAATAGATCTTTCCTTTATGTTGCTTGCATGAAAGACTTCTGTAACATATGAAAATACAGTAAGATTTCAAATCACCTTAATGATAGAAAGTTCACATTACACAGCTGGCAAAATGTTCAGGTTTTGTGGCAGTGTCAAAGCTGCAATCTGCTTGGTTTGTTGTTTTTTTTTTTTTAAATTTGCTTTGACTCGGTGGGAGTTTTAAAATGTGCCTCGGGGGTTTGCCCTGAGAGCCCTCCGTGTTTGAACCTTATGCCCAAGGTCACCTAATGCTGGGGTCTGAGCAGAAGAAGCGACCTTTTATTTCCTGGGTCATAGTCGCCACTGCCCCTCCCTTCCAGAAACAGCTTCATCTGTTATTTGGGGGTGGGGGGATGGGGTTGAATTCCTGTAAGCTAGGATATACCCCCACACACTGTAGTTTACCTTAGAGGGTAACAATTCCTCATTTTCATACAGGCGCAGAACAAGCCAGGGGACTCACAATGCAACATGACATTTTAATACAGAGATGTCAATGAAATATGTTTGTGTTAAATAGTTTACACTGAAAGGCAGTTGTTCATTTGATAACGTAGTCACAATAAACCTAAATGTAGAACTGTTACAGATTTGTGTCCTCTTCTCTTAAAACTCTGGCCTCATTAATGTATAGGTGATTTTTATAATGATTTGTTAAAGAAACCCTCATGAGAGAGAGGGTCTCTGCTAAATAACTTAATCAAGAAAAGCACTTTGAGTTTCCAGTTATGTTCTGTTTAAGGTCATGTACAACTGGTGTTCCTCCACCTGAGATTTGCCCCAGAAATTCTCTGATGTCCATATATATATATATATATATATATATATATATATATATATATATATATATAGCTTTTTGCCACTTAAAATTGTTAAAATATCAAATCAATTCACTTTAAAACTCTACAGGCTATTGGGACTATATTCTTATTCCTGAAAAGGTTATTTCTTGTTAGAAAGAGACCTCCATACAATGCAGCATTTGACAAGTCAAATTCATCACATTTTGTGTTTCTTCTGTAATCCAGACTGTTTTAAATCCAAACATCAGATGTAACAATTTCCATTAAAATGCTGCCCTAAAGTTGAATTCCCCTCATTTCTGGGAAATAAGTCACTGCAAAAACTTAAACATGAACCAGATGTTCCTCTTACAATATCTTGCTCAAATTGTCAAAGTAGTTCCAGAGGATGTTGATTCTTTTTTACTACAAATTCCTCGGGATTCGTGACTAAGCATTGTATCATGTCCGGCAGAGAACATTCTACTTTGTGGGCACCCTCAGTTCCCGCCTTGTTAAAATATGCACCCCTAAACATAAAGGAATTGAGCTGTTTCCTACAACACTTCCATATTCATGGTATTAATATCATCCCTCGGGATGTGTATATGGTGTGCAGACACACACTCAGAAGTATGCAGTAACTTGTCTCTATACATAGGGCCCTGCAAGATGCAGAAAGACAAGTTACCACATGCTTCAGAGTTGATGTCTGCTTTCTGTTATGCTTGTTGTTGTGTTACAAACAAGATCACCGAGTCACAGCTGTAGGTCTCAGAAGAAAGCAAAATGCTTCTTTGTGCAAGAACATCTTCTGTATCTTCAAGGGACATTACTATCAAGTGAGAAATGTCTTACTTTTATCATACTACATGCAAATGTTTTAGAGGAAGATTTGGATGAATGTATTTATTTAGGAAGTAAAGAGGTATAAAAAGAGAAGGATCAATAGCTAAAGGTTCTCAGTGGTGTAAGGAGAGAACCTGTAAATTGTTCCTCACCAAGTCTGGTGTCTTTTATGTGTTCTTTAAAACAAATGGATACCTCTTCTGGGTTGGAGAATTATTTCCCACTAAAAGACACCTAGAGCCCTGTGGTCTTTACAGCACTGCTCAGCACTCTTCTGCACCTTATATACAAGATAAAATTGCCATTTTGCCTGCACAGCAAATAGAAGTAGGATGCCTGGCATTCTCAATACAGAATAGCGTCCATTACATTTTTTTTTTACTTCTTCTTTCTCTTCTTGGTTTAGGAATTACATTTGTTCTGGAAAAGGTCAGTTTTTATACTCCGAGAACTCTGGGTTCAATTTGGACTTGTGGATGAAGATTGTGGTGTTTGTAATGACAAGGCACACTTTTGTATCAGTCAATAAATGCTGTTGAATTGTTTGTGATTCTTGCTGATTATTATAATAAGTGGCAACTGCAGTCCTGCTTTGTCTCACAGATGAAATACGCCAAATAATGTGCCTTGATGAGATTGAAATAGTGCTAAACCACAAAACAGACAACACACTGACTTTGGCTGGGCTGCTTAGATAAATCTCAGGTTGGGTGACAGTTAGGAATACCAATGTGATGAATTCCAAAAGTGAAATTATATTAAATCAGTTCTAGGACTAGAAATCTCATTGGCGCTTGAACCTGGAAAAAGAAATGAACAGGCTAGGAAGGAGGTATATTCAAATGCAGGCACTGCTTTTAAAATTGCATACATTTTTTAAATCTGACTTTTACTCTCCTAGTTAGAAATACAGACTCACAAACTCACAACAGAAACAAATATCTTCCATTGTAAAATACAGCCAGTCGAAATAATTAACCGAATCTTCTTGAGCAGTGTAGCAAACAAGACACACTTTTCGTGAAAAAGATCAACTCATCAAATAACTTTCAGTCACCACTGAAAGCCGCTTTCCACGCCTCAGCTCAGACCGTTCACACAGAGCAGACAGTCGCAGTGGAGAAAAATGCACAACCCTCTGCTTTACTTTGGAGCACAAGTGGCCTAGAACAACCAGCTGTAGGCTGTGGTTTAGAGGCCTTGATGCCAGATCTAATTGTTATGTATTTTGAAACCAGTGTGCTTGAATGACACTTCAACCAAATACCAAAGGAGGAGGATCACAGCTGAGGAGACACTTGCTACTTAACCACAGCATTCAGAAGTAAACAAAGATGGCCTGACGTGTCCTATTTCTGCAGTGTCTTTCACTCATGGCTTCCCAAATCTTTGGGCCTAGACATATCTTTCCTTTCTATATCTTTTCTTTACCCTCATTAATACTACTATTCTAGTAGATTATTTTTGTCACATAAAGCTAGTGCTAGTACTGGTTTTGGAGTTGTAGTCTCATTTGTGTTTAAATGCACAATTCTTAAAAAAAAAAAATAAAGTTATAAAATAGTGTTACTATGAAAGGTAAAGTAGGAATAAAATGGTATCTATAATAAAAACACAAGTCATAAGTTCAAAAGAAAGCTAACGGTTACAATTTAGTTCAGTTCAACACTTGTTTTTTCAACATAATAGTTCCCAGTTCCCTTTCAAAAGCACAGTTCAATGTGGTTCTGTTCGTGTTCTAGGATATAATAGCATTGTCCAATTCAATGAAATGGTTAAACTCGGTAACTCAGACTCCGGCTGCAGTGACTCTGTACTCCACTGCCATCTGCAGGCAGAAAACACAACTGGTAGCACTAGGTACTGCGGAGCTGTAGATTTTTATACTCAATTATAAATAAATAACATTATATTTCTTAGCAGACACCCTTATCCAGGGTGACTTACAATTGTTGCAATAAATCACATTATTTTTACTTACAATTACTTACAAAACATGACATTAAAAAGTGCCCATTCTAGCCTTTTTTCCCCTCCTCACCTCAGTGAGTGTTTTCATATTGTTTTCCCAAAATAACCTGAGATTCTATCTGATGGTCAATTATTATTTTATCTCCCCCATGACAGCACATAAGCCCTGGAATTTGTGATCTGCTACAAATATACATTTCCCACTGCCACACACGATATCACATCACCCAAAGAAGATGAGGGACATTTTGAGTTAGCCCCGAAATGCCCTTTCCCCCCTCAACCCTGTGGTTTGCTATTAGGATAGCACTGCTGCCGTGTGAAGCCTTGTCACAATTTCACACCGAACCTCATCCCCCTTGTATTAGAAAGATCACATTCGCACAACAGTATCCGCGGCTGAATCATTTCTGATTACCTATAGTGCTGAGAGGCATTTATCAGACACCCCAGTTTGCTTCGCTACCCTATCACAATCCCAGCAGTACAACTCTTTCAATAGCATTAAATTGAAATAGAAATAATATCATTTCTTCCATTCCAATTCCCCGAACCAATTATTTCAGTATTACTATCCAAACACTTCTTATTTCACCGGGTTCCAACTTTTCATTCGCTGTGTAACACTCTAGCCTCAGTAAAAATTATGTATTGAGGGGTCCTTGTGATTCACTGGAATCTAAATCAGAAGACTGTGTGTTGTGCTTGATGAGTAATGCATATGGAAACTTACTGGTTGTTAAAAAAACACACACACAAAAAATGAAATATTTATTGTACTGTAAAAACATTCTAAGAGATAGTGACAGAAGAAGAAAACAGAACAATGGAAATCAGGGGGAGGAATGCTGATGTTTTTCGAATGTCAGAATAATGATTTTTATACACAGTGATGAGGGAGCTGACATGACATACAGAAGGAAATATTAACTAATTGTTTCTAGCAGGAATCTCAAAGTACACTCCAGTCTAAACATAAAATGCAATGTTCTGTGGCTAGCCCTGGATGCAAATGTCAGCCTATTAGCACACAATATGTTGTTAATAAGCCCCATTTCATATTAGTACTATTATTACAGCTAATGCTAATAGTGCATTTTATATTATTAATACTACTAATAATAATAATAATGATTGTAGTGCCTGCGACCCCTAGGGAAGCAACTAAAGGTATTCAAGTGAGTTGCATTATGGGACAGAGTAGCCAGACATATACATTGTACATATATGACTTTTCCATATGGGAATACTAGACTATTTTCACACTGGGACAAATTATAATTACGGCCTATCTCTTACACTTCTTCACAGCTATTGCAATGCTATCTCCTCTGTCTAATCTGCCACGATAAGATAGATTGATACACCCTTCTTAGTATCCTTTTGGATTGGATTCACAAACAGGATGCTAAAAGTAATGTTTGGAGCGGAGGAAGCGGTTTAAGTGTTTGTATGCTTAAATCAGCAACTGCACCTGCGTTCGCCGAGCTTTCAATACGAGGCTCGAAATGTTTAATAACTTATTCCCGTGTGTAGGATGCATAAACAACTCCCAACAAGGAGAGGGTGGAGGCCTCAAACATGACACTATCGATCATGTTGTTTTTTAAGTAACTCACAGTGTTCCAACACTTTAAGATTTGTCTCCAGGCTGTGGAATAAGTGTGTAATCCATTTCTCTTCAGAAAAAAAAAATCCTACATGGCCAACTGAATTTAGTAGAAAGAAAACTGTCGCACTCCCAATTCTCACAATCGTTTTGTATGCAGATGAAGTCATTTCTGAAGCCGGCGTTCTTCTTCCTCAGATAAATGACGTCACTTTTCCTCTGCAGTAAAACCCGAGGTACAATCTCAGTGAACAGGACTTGCTTCCTTCTCCTGAGTGCTGATAACTGATGTTATATTTATATACGGTTTCTGAATCAGAACGGGAATGAGGTGAAACGCAAGCGGCTCATGTTCCTAAACTTTTATTTCCTAGAGTAATTTTCCGGCTTCTTTGTTTCCCTGCTACAATGACCTGTTAAAAATGTAAACAGCTCATGCATACTAAAAGGCAGATAAAATGAAACTATGACACTGTACATTTTTCATTTGTTTTCGATTTGAAAAATATATATTTTTTGTTTCTTTGATGTTATTTGGTGCTTTATATGCAGCTTAACACTGGAACAGTGACAGACACCACTGGATGAAGTCAGCAACTATTTGTGCCCATTTTGCGTTTTTTACTTTCCTAAAAATAAGGTTGTAGCCAAGAAACAAAACATTCCACGGCATACCACACTCTGTGAGGCCGAGTTTCAAAGGCACAAGATCGTGGGTTTTGCAAAGGAGCACTTTGTTGACTTAGAACCATCAATTTGGAAAGATGAAATGATACAACTTATGAATGCAAAGAATGTGCTTTCAATCTGTTGCAAACCTTTGAGTTGTTTTACGAGCTCTGGAGAAGTTAAACTATAGTTAAGGGCTGAGAAACTCATAATGTTGAACAGCTTACGAACTTCTGTTTCAGGGCATTCCTGTGCTTGGCTTGTGAATTGCGTATTCTCAAAACACTAATGGTCCTCCTGAACAACAACAAAATGTATACAGGGAAGACGTATTTTGTTATTCTTGGACTGTTGTTTGATGGACATTTTAATAATAGACATAATTTGACTTCACCAATACAATGACATTTATGGGACTTTCCATATTCGTCTTGTGGCGTATATAAGGTGTACAACATAATCAGGCAAGATATAGAATATGGATATGTGGAGAGGAAATAGCGAAGTTATTAAAACTATAACATTATACAGCAGTAACTTGTTTCAACTGTTTACATAACATGTCTATAAATGTAAATGTGTTTCTTACATACTGTCAATATTTTTAAACTTGGAAATGTCACATTCAAATAAAAGGTTGTGTATCCTGAGAGCTGATGTCTGTCTACTGTCTCTCCCTGCTACTGTCACATCATCAGTGACAGGTTTCACTGGTAATTGTGAACAACTTCCATGGTATTCACTTGGTAAACTTGAAGAAATCAACCTAGTTCAACAACATCTATACAATACGCTAATAAAATAATCAGCAACTACTGGATAATACATATTTAGATAATTATAATTAAAAAATAAACACATAAACATATTCTACAATATCAACGTAAACAGCATTTTTAAGAGAAACTCTTTAAAAGGGAATAAACTGGGCATCATTGTTATAAATGCATGAATAAAAAAGAAGATAAGAGATAAACCAATCACACCAGGGTACAGTTTAACATAAGGATTGTCTGTGGTTATATTCCCCTGAAAATAGATAAGTAAATAACCCACAGCTATGTGAATACTTCATAATATAATTATGCAGCCTCTGTGTTCAGCATCTCTTTGGGTGCATATTTATGACTTTAATAACTGCCTTACTTTTGATGTATTACTGTTGAATCAGTCCCTTGATACAGTGCATTCAAATTTAAATCAAGTCACTTTAAAAGGGTAAAGAATTGGGTCTACAGTTATTGAGACAGGGCAAGGACTGGCAAAGGGTCATAAGCAAGATACAGACTATACTGAATACAATAATTCCACTAAGAAATTACCTGACATAAATGATCCCAATTTAACTTTTTCGGATTGCTAAAGGATATGTTGCTCTGATGCACTGTAATCATACTTAAAACAACGGTTCTATCTTGGTACTGATCCAATGTGGCCCTGTGTAAGTGATCCTTCACATTCCCAAAGAAAAAGCAGTGCGAAATTATAATACATGATAAACATAAGTGATAGATTGATTCAAATTCAAATTGATGGAACGAGAAGACATTTTTAATAGTTTTTTAAAAGGTTTTTGTCGATGTGTTGTTGTTCTTCCTATCATTTGAGAAGCCCTCCAGACATTCGGAGATTTATCGCACTATAATGGGGTGTCTAGTTTCATCTTCATTGTAGTAGTCGTTGTATAACCCCTGGCAGGCAGGTCCAGCTCTGGAGGGACAGACTTTTAATTTCAACCTCATGTAAAAGACTAACAGTAATTTTCCATGCGTCTGACAGAATAAACATTAAGAAACATGCGCAGGAATACCGCTGCTTTTCGAGAAAAGTGTCCAAAAGCGAGGTTCCTGTGACGGTTCAGACATTTCCTTGCCGTACCTAGTTGGTCTGTACACTCGCATAAATATTTTGGCTCCGGCTGATATATCTAATAAAACTGTTTACAATGTCTTCCTAATATTTTCACTTTGAGGAAGGATACAAACCATTCCATGCAAATAAATGAACAGGAAAGACAAAGTCGACAACCACCTTGTATAAATATTTGCAAAATCTGTAAATCCTGGATAACCTTGTCTGTCTCTGAAGAAATTTAGAGCTTCCTGTGATGTCTTTTTACCTTTCATTCCTAATAAATAGTGTCAAAATACATTTTAATGATCACTATATATTATAGCTATATTTCTAAACACAGATGAAGTACTGTAATGACCCTTACAAGTAACTGCTTTTCTTTTATGTTGTATAGATGCGATTAGAAATCCCAGTGGTATACTTGTATGTTGGTATGTACGAAGGCACGCCAGAGAAGTATAAACAACACATGGTATTCAAGTATTTACAGACATGTTTATAATAATTACACTTTTTATCATTTTAAATTGCATTTATTATGATTTATCTCAATTTTAACATTAATACATTACAGTATTATTTAAATATATATTATTATTATTATTATTATTATTATTATTATTATTATTTAATATCAAACACATTCTTCTTAAGCAGTTCCATATTATGATCATCACCGAAGTTTAAGTAAATGCTGACTTTGTGAATATTGACCCCCCATTTATAACAGAGTAATCTATTTTAACAGCTTGTTTATATGATTTCCATTGTTGCCTCAACCCACAAAACTACCCTCATTATATAGATGCTGTACATTGGACTATTAATATTGCATTTTCCCCCAGCAGTGTTTTTATGTAGGTCAAGTGATCATAAGAAAACCAAGCAATCTGGCATTGCTTTGGGCACTACGGGGCAAGTATTGCATATGACTCACATTCTAAAAGCTTCAGGTGGAAAAAAAAAAAAATACTCTAAATAATACTGAGATACACAGAAATAAAATCTTACCTTTTGTTTAATGAGGATTCATATTTGGGAAATACAAAGGAGGAAAATAATCTGATCTTTCTTCTTTCATAGGAATTAACACACCTTGGTTGGTACTGTATGTAACCGTATATAGGTTTATTGTGTTCTCATCACAAAGCAATATTTGCGTCACTGATTAAATTGCCATGCGCCACACTGTTCTACTGTCCTGGTAGAGTTACGTTTGATTGGGCAAGAGAAACGTATGTCTGAAACTGCATTCCAGTGCATCTGGCCAGGGCTTAATGGTGTCTTTAAATACATGCACAGTGATTCACAGACATGTTGTTAGACATGTAGCTGATCTTTCTGATGGTGGTGTTAGTAGAGAAGGATGCGATAATTATTAACCCCTTTGTTATTTAGAGATAAAGATGTACACTTTATTCTGAGTAATGACATACTTTCATATAACAGAAAATGCCTCAAGTTATCCTGATACCCTCATATATAATAATGCAGGGGAAGGCAAACATGTCCAAATTTGAGATTCAAAGTTGTCTCCATTACAATTAGATTGTATAGTTAGACCAACGAACACAAGAACACAACAACAGTAATCACAACAAACAGACAACAACAACAACAAAAACAACAAAAATATGTTTTATTTGGGCCACTTGACATGTTCCACACAGTATCAGCAACCCCAGTAGATTTCACTTCATCTTTTCTTTTTCGGTCTTTCTTTCTCATGAAAAAGTAAAACAAAGAGGCATTGTCGAAGCTGCGCTTTGGGCCAATGCTTTTATGCAAGCCTTGGAGAACAAAAATAAGATAACTGCAAACCGTTAAGGATTTCTCTCCTTGAGGTCTCCACATGGTCCACCCCTACTACAGAGTCAACATGACACACAAAGTTGGCAACCCCCACATTTTCACCACATGACCCTGAGACACCCAGTGAGAGCAAAGACAGAGTGCTCCGGGATTAGTGCCCGGGTCACTGGTGGTGCAGAGTGCTCCCAGACGCCTGCCAGCTCTCTGTGGTGTCCAGGCTGTTAATGTGTAAGCTCTGCAGCCGGGCCCATCAGCTTACTAACCTGACGTCTGCTTCACTTTGAGCAGGGTCACTGCCAGGCAATTCAAAAGACATTGCTCCAGGATTTAACAAGGTTGCTTACTTCAACTGATACAGATGCATGTTTTCCTTTGTTGTTGCTGTTATTTTAAATCTCAATGAAAAGAATTTAAGGAGAGTTTTTTTTACAAGAAAATACTTCTTTTTCATACATTTATTTTGAAAGCAATGTATTATAAATAACTTTATTAATGACTTTTCCCATCTGGAGCATAGTCTGTCTCAACACATAAGTTCATTGTTATTTCTGCATAGCAAATCTGTTCTGACGAAGTGAGTTGAGAAAGGGCGCAAATTAAATGACCTGAGAAAGCGATGGATTCTCTATTAACGGATTAAAAGCTGTTAGGCATACTCACACATGTAAATCCTTTGTGCTAACAAGTCAGAACAGTTTAATTACTTACGTGCTTTAGCCAAGGCACTGATATATTGACTCTGAAAGGAACAATAATCAGATTTCTCTGACCTTTTATAGCAGGTACAATTCATTATTAAACTGCCTTAATTTATTCTTCTTTTCTTTTCATGGGCCAATCCTGGAGGGTGAACTTTATATCCCCTGGAAAATTCATCTAAAAAAAAGAAATTCTGATTACTTTTAAACTGGATGCATCAATGTATTTTACCTTTTCATTGTAACAGAAGACTCCACCAGGGATAATTTGCTTGCTTGCTTATTTATTTGTTTATGTATCGGTTTGTTGGTTGGTTGGTTTGTTTAGTTGTTTATCACTTTTGCTGATGCCCTCTACTATAACTTACTCAGCAGCAGAAAGTTTGCACTTAAAAATGAAGGAGCTTGAACTCTTTATAGATGTACACCTCTTAGGGATTGTAAATCACTCAAAGTTCCTCTGATTGATTTTGTGACAGTTCCTTGCTGACCCAATTCTACAGGAGCCAACACAAAATAAAGTTGTTTAGGTTTTGTTAACATGCCAAATATGGAAATGTATTTTGCATCTGCCAATGAGATTCTGCTTGCGTTCTCCGATAAACAACCTGATTCTCAGATAAAGCGTTTTTCTCTTGTACATTTTACAGAAGACTCTGGATGGATTTTCCATTGCATTATTGATGGCCATTAAATAAAAAATAAGGCACATGCACAACAGTTCACAATAAACAAGAATAGGAAAAAATATAAAGATGGTCTTTTCTGTTCACTCGAATATTGTTCTTCTTTATGCAGACTTTCAGATGGCACAAAACGGAATTAGTTTATTCCAGTAACTCATTTTTATTGTTGTTTTAACAGTTACAGTGAAATTATTTTAAAAAATGTAAGTCATTTTACAGGTACCAATTATTACATCACACTTAATACATAACTGAATAGAATCATCTAGATTAATTGTAAGAATACACATAATTAGCTATTAAAAGTGAATGCAGTGAACTGGACTTTAGCATACACATTTAAACTGATCTGCAGGGGAAAACACATGTATACAGAATCTATTAGCAGCAAATGCTTTACAATGGAAAGGATTGGGGAAACGACTATTATATTCGTTAATGAGGCTAATTACTTAGTTCAGGAGTGAATCTTTGAAACTGGTAAATGCTATTATTATTAAAGTAAGCTAAAAATGGTAGAACAATGGAATGTGTGGATAGCTAATAGAATTCTGCCTACTATGTTCTAAAAGTCTTTTCTGATTGATAGCAGTATTTTGTTTAAGAGATTTTCATGGGAAAGTTATTGAAGACCACTTGCCTAAAGTGGAACACTCATTTAAAAGTCATAAACGTCTCATAAACCATGATTAGTTTCTTAATTTTCACCTTCTTTATAATCCTCACCAAGCTAATATTAGGAAAAATATATAGTTTTCTTTCCCATTTTATCGAATAACAAACACACAGAGACACACAAACATTTAGGCACACACACATTCATTTACACCTACAGTAGCCCACAGATTTATTCATACACTTAATGAAGTGTAAGTAAACATTGACTCAGCAAGAAAGAGCATTATTAGAGTGGCCGCAGTATTTTTCAATACAAATAAATCAAAAGGTAAAGACTGTATGATAAATATATAATCAATATTGTATGAATGAATAGCATTACCGTCAAAAATAGTTACACATTTTTCTAAATTCATGATGTTCGACTTTACTCATAACTCTGCAATCAGTATTTTGTGAATCCACTTTGACTTTGACAACATGGAGGAGATGCTTTATACTTTATTTTAAGTTTAGGTCCACCCAAAGCCTCTCCAGCTCATCCAGGATGCGTGGCATGAACATGTGCTTCTTTTAAAGATGGTGCCAAATACCTCTGATAATCCATGGGTCAAATGTTATCTCAGAACACAATATATGTAAATATATTCACAGACAGCTAATTAATTCAGAGCTCCAAATGGTGAACTCTACCTGTCTGCTGTGCAGAACACTGTCAAATTAAAAGTCAAGTTTATTCAACATTACACTGATTAGCTATTCTCCCTACTTAGTGGACTGCTTTCCCTTTGAGAAGATCAAAGTTAAAATTCTGCCAGGAGACAAACCGGTCTCAGTCGTTCGGTGTCAGAACCTGGAGAAGCACCGTACTGGCCAGCTTATGAGGGAACTGGACCTGTCTGCTTTGCAGGAGATAACTGTAAGAAGATTAAACCATTTGACTCTGGAAACATTGAGCATCTGGCAAAACATCACAGTCAGACAGGGTGAAGGCTCACAGAGAGGGACCAACCTTTTTGAGGGAAACTGCAGAGGATTTTAGTGTCACAATCATATAATGAAGTCTTGAAATCTATTCAAAAGCTTAAAGTGAAATGAAGATAATCTAAATCTTAAAATATATGCATATGTGGGGTCACACTGTCTGTCCTGTGATGTATTAGCCCTCAGTAATAGTGACAGTTAATTGGCACCTTAAAGTGAATGAACTGTGGCAATAGAAAATAATTTCAGGAACATGACATGTATATGGCTGTAGGTTCTTATAATCATATAACGAAATGTATTTATAACCCAGATCTTAAACTAGACCTATAATGTCCTGCCTCCTTACTGTCTAATGAGCATCCCTACAGACAATTAGGCCAAAAGTGAACAGAGCAAATAGTGCTTCCGGGGAAAATACTTGCAAGTGCAATAGTGTTAAAACAGAACACTTTTGCTACTCAGCAACTTCGGTAAATGATTACTTGGTTTTACCCTCTCAATTTATGTGAAGTTTCTTCAGATGTTCAATACATAATATGAAGATTGGACCACATCTTTGACTGGCGGAAGGCAAAAATGTATAGAGAGGCTGTCCTGGTCTGAATCCAGTTGTTTGCTGAAGTGCTGTCTCCTGGCACTGTGTTGGACTGAGTGACTTGCATAAGAATGGAGTAGAATTCCTAATTCTCACTTCACGGGCAATAAGCCAGTCAGACACCGGCTTGGATGTTTCCAATCCTATTATAGGCTGAGCACAGGTCAGCCTTTTTAGTTTTTGAATTCAGCGAGAAGTCTGAAATCTCTGATTAGCCTGCAAGTTTGTCTGTGTCTTGGCTCGTCCTTCCCTCCCTCTCTCCATCCCTCCTGATATCTTTGCTCTGGCTGTTGTGTTGTTTTGACTACTGAAGGTTTTTAAGACAAAACTATTCAAGGCTGCAGAGGACAGTCTTGCTTTTGCTTGCAATCCCTTTCTGTTATGTTGTTTTCTTGTGTTCCTACCAAAATTGATCAAGTTAAGTTGCCTAAGGTAGGGGTGCACAATTTGACTGCAGGATCTTTGTAATTCAATTAACCTAAGCTCTTAATGATCTAATTCAAGCCATTATCAACTTAAGGTGTTGAAAATTCAGAGACAGCTCAAAACCCTGAAGCCTGTGCACCCCTGACCTATTGTACCTGGTTACTGGCTAATTCCACATGGTTGTGTTTTTCACAATGCAAGGAAAAGAAAAGCTGTAATCCTGTTTCTCTTCTCATTCAGGAGGAAATCACTGGCTGTAGAAATTGATGCAGATGATGCAGTATTTGGCAGCTGCTTTCTCTAATTTTTCAGTGAGCTTTTGGTTATGTTTGTTGTTTTTCTTTGAGGGGGGGTTGACAATAAATGATTTGGTAAACAGGGACCTTCATTTTAAATTACTAACCTACTCAAGGATGCTTATATTCCATCAGTTGTGCTGCAAAAGCATCCCTGCTGAATGCAATGTTTATGTCTTGAGAGAGTGGGGGCAGCAAACACATGATCAACAAGATGTGCTTTGTATCAGGGGGTCTGGGGAAGGCAAAACGGAGGAGTGTTTCATTAGAGACACATCTGGATTTAAGGCAGCTCCCATAAATAAAATAAAATAAAGAACAGCATATAAAGGGATGTTGCCAAAAATAAATAAACAAACCAAGTATTTATTGCAGATTAAATTATACCATGACATTGCTATGCAGTTAATGTTGCACATTTAATACAATTATTTTCTTGGTAGGATTGCAGAGTGTGTGTATGTGGGTGGGCGTGGTTGCATTCCTAAAAAATTAAGCTTTTTATAATTATTTCCATAATTAAACCGAAATTGAATTCAGCACTTTTGAGAACAGCACACACTAATACTTGTTAATTGCATAAAATGGTATGTGACGTGGACATGTTCATCTTCACCATTTGAGCATGAAATAATCGACATGTAAAATGACAACACTCCTAAAACAAGCTTGTAACATGATTGGAATAATTTATAATTGGGACTAATATGCATATACACGCACAACATGATGCAAATATCTAAATGCATTTCTCTCTCATTATTTTGATTTAATTCACATAGACATCTAAAAGGTTAACAAATGCAGTTACACTTGGCATACAATTAAGTACTGCTATAGCAGGGACTTGAATCTAAAATAGGATGTCATTAATTGATTAAATCTCAACAAGAAATATATATATATATATATATATATATATATATATATATATATATATATATATATATATATATATATATATAAAGTACAAGTAGTACAACAACACCAGGCACACAAACAACACACTGCTATTAATGTGGTCTAAAATAATTACAGATGACCGGAGGGGGGGTGAGGACATGTGTACAGCTGATGATGGCAGTCCGTCACTAATGAAACACAGTGAAGCTGAACAAAACATTGCTGCAAGGAAAGCTTAGAATAAACAGAGCAATCTATGACGCACTTTCAAGGGAGCATGCTGTAAGGACCCAGGTTTAGATACTTCAGCAATCAGGCGACAGAAAGAGACACATTGCACACAAGGAACAATACTCTAAGGGAAATCTATTATTCACCAGACAAGCTTTTAGACAGTGGAGCATGGCTCTCTATTCTGAGCATTTATAGACTTAGGAAAATAGCTTTTCACTGGCTTCCTGAGCCGAGTGATACTTGTGTTCTTCACTTTCTGATCTATAGTACAACCTATTATTCAAGATCTTGACCTGTTACAAAGCCTATGGCTATATGTTGCATTCTATATATACTAGGGGTAGAGGAGCTTAAATACCCAAGTAACAGAGTTGCTTTCTAAAGGGGCTAAACTGAGCAGTCAATCAAGTCATTGTGTGTAGCTGTACTGTACCAGTTTGTGTTCTCATGCAAATACTGGGATATATTAGTTTGTTAGATTAAATGGCTTTATTTGGTGACCTTTTCTGGATCTACCATGAAATCCCAGTATACAAGTTATTTTGTTTCTTTTGAGATTGCTATTTACTAGCATGCTGAACATGAAGATTGGGAGATGGCAAGAAATATGTTAAAATTACACTTGGATTATTTTCAACTATAGAACTGATGGTCTGGTACTTGTGCAGTTATTATTCGACTGTAATTTACAAATTGTTACACTATATTTGGTCAACTATACAGCAGGCAATAGGAGGACACAAAAATGCCTTTGCAAGTCAATACACATTAAATACTGTAGTCAGAAAATGTGCTTTGGATTTAAGCCAAAAAACAATATACCAGATTTATTAAAAGAAATACAGTTTGAATTATGACAAGAGTATGGGGAAGGGATTGGTGAAACATAGGTTGTATTACTGTTTTATGTCTAACAGTAGGTAGAATAACTACATTTACAGGCTGTAGTAAATTGGCAATGTTTAATTAATGGTAAAATAAGAATTGGTAAGTATAACCAATCTAATAATATCATTCAGTTAAAAGTATCTCTGAAAAAGAAAATGTGTATTTGTATATCTTCAGTCTGAAAAGCAGATATCTACAGTTGATATTGTTTTGGGCAGTCTTTATAATGTCTGCTGAGAATCATTTTTATTTAGTAAAGTATAGGTTTTCTCACTTTTACAGTCTTACATTCGACTATATATAGAAAAATAGTCCTTTTATCTGTAAAAACACAGTCTGCTTTCTTATTATGATGGACGATCATGATATGTTCTAAGTTCCCAAATGTGAAACCAGCAAAATATTTTATATACTGAGGAGATTGATTATTATATGTTTTGAAATATTGTTATAAATGGATAGAGGAAAATGAGGACCCGTAATCTAGTTCTCAAAACTAGATAGCTGGAGTGAATGCTTATCTAAGGTCTTTTGCATGCTGTATGATACATCAGAAGACATCAGATCCGCAAGCTTCAATCAGCGTTGAAATTCATTCTCTTAGTACATTTTTTAAGCAACAGCTTATCTCCTATAAAGATGAAACACATAGGCAGCAACTAGGAATGTAGATGCTGATTTATTAATAAAGATTCAGTAATTGAAATGCATTTGTGCATTAAACATAATATTTTATTCACAATCCATTATTATTATGCTTTTCATTCTACAAATGTGTATACAAATTAAACCGCTGTTATACATTGCCTTTTAAAAATTCAGAGATTCAATATTTAAATTTACTTGGGCATGTTTAATTTGATAAGTCATTTAAAATGTATTAGAATGTAGTTTGTGTTTATTTATTTATAATTTAATTAATTATTACTATAATTTATTGCATGGTTATATTATATTGAATTTCAGATTACTCAAGTTGAGGGGCTAGGTGTCAAAAGGCTACCAATACATTTCATTGTGGTTATAATAGGTGGTTATATTATTTAGCATCTACAGTGATGCTCCTTGATTGATTATAATACTGGAGCAGCACTGCTGAGTATTCCCAATTACCCCATGTACATTTGCTTTTACAGAGAGTGGCAGTGGATTTAATTCCGACCAGTTAGTTCCACATAATTTGAGCCTCAATTACAAAAATACAGAATTGTCCCTCCTGTTAAATAACACTTCAATAATTAAAGGGAATCTAATACAACCGTATGCTATATAAAAATATAAAGACTGCTTAATTATATGTGATCAGTACGTCTAATGTATGCATTGTATAACTTCATAAAGTATAAACAAGGTGGAACTTTCTTGGAATTATACATAAATCTGCATAAATATCTGGTGTCCAAAGTTCATTTGTCAACCAAAATTGGACTGGGGCATGTGGGCATAGAATACCCCCTGCCCCACTTTTCTGAAGCTAATGAAAGATGTAACATGGAGGGATGGGAATATAGTCATATAGTGAATGCTTTCCTGAAAAACATACCCCTGAATACTTTGTTTACAGAATATGGTCAGCTGCCCTTTCTGCACAGCTATATTATGTTGAATTATAGGTTAGTCCAGTGGAGTGTAGGTGTCAGAAAGGCTATATATATCTGTAATGGTCTCATTTCAAGGTTGATTATGGCTATGATGGCATCTTATAATGTGTAGCACAAATACCAATATAAACAGCTGCTTTATTTTAAAACAAGAGAGACTAAACGAGCAGTGTAACTATTTATTTAAGTAATTTACAGGTACAAAGATTTTGTATTTATTCATTCTTTAAAAGTTGAGAATCACACTGATTCTCGCTATTGAGACTTCAAATAAAAGTGCACTGTTTGCACTTTAATCTTGTCTGTTGAATGTTGCATACAGCTTTACATAGCAAATTAACCACATAACCTTAACGTATACAATCAAATAATTTGGGTTAATAAATGCCAGGGATTTACTGGGCCTGTTTATCTAAGAATAATCATGCTGTAGACATCGGCCCCCTTTGTATCAAAGGTCAATCTTATAGCAGTTTCAGGTTAGGGAAGAAATTACAGATTTTTCACTCTTCCTGCACTGCCAGCATTTTCTAATACTATTTTCAGGGGAAAGTACACCATGGCTAGAATATGTGAGGTATACAGTGCAATATATAACTATAAGACAACAATTTAATTTAAGTTATATAATTCACAAAATGTCAAGGTTGGAGTACAGACTGCAATGAACAAATACAGATAAGCATATCAGAAGCAGAAAGAAACAACAAAAGGAAAAGACAGGCTGATTCTTAAAATCCAAGGCTTATTCTTTTCCTACAAAGAGTGAACCTGACACTAATTTCAGTTCTCATCTATTCTCTCTGAATCAAAGGAAAATGTAAAAAAAAAATGTTTTGGAGGGTCTGGCTTTCCCATTCAGAACTAGTTTCATTTAATACAGTGAAGCAAAATGTGAAAAACATCACCTAGGGGTTCTAAACTATAGAGAGACTGGACCAAGAGCATTGGTTTAGAGTGTGATGGACTCATGATAAATACTGTAAACACAGTTTGTGACAATACACATAGATGAGTGATTGTCAAATTGTAACTCTAATGTTAATGGTAATGTTACAGTTAAGTACACTTAGTGCTTAATTTCTTCAGTTTCTTGCAATTCCCCATTGGGTGACTGGTAGTTTTTTTTCAGCATGATAATGTCCCTAAACACACAGCCAAACTAAACCTTAATTAGAAAACAAGTGGGAAGAGCATATTAACATTAAAACAATCCACACCTAATGGAAGAAAGGTTTTAACAGATTTACCTCAGTTATATCCCTCATCAGTCATCATCACTTAACCTAATATCTAAAATCTTTCTAGAAAATAAAACACCATTTTCCTTACACATAGCCCATTTTTCGTCTCACACATACTGTACATATTGTCTGGAAGGCACTAAGATGGTGTGGACATCTTTCTAATCAGATTACAACTACTTATTCTGTGTAAAATCAGCAGAATAACATAGAATACCCTGTCACACACTTCTTCTGGCAAGATGCCCAGAGAATTCCTGGCTTAGACATTTGTATCAGTATTTACAATATTTATCATCTGAGAATGTTAAGCCAAAATTTTAAAACCCTGATGTTTACCAAATCTATTTTGTGCATTCTGATTTTGTATTGTATGTAATTACAAATGTAAATGTTTTGAACAGAGATAATAACGTTTTCATGCTCATGGAGCATACTGATCATGTTTGGTATTGTTGCTATTTTGGGAGGATTTTATTTGGAAAATACTTGTGGTATTAAAACCGTTATTTAGGATAATGACTATTGTATGCAGCATTTTACTTCTGGGATATAATCAGTCTTTTATTCTGTGGGTATGTGTAGCATCACAAAGCAGTCCCTGCTGTTACATGTTTATACAATCCAGCTATAATGACCATTTTCACATGGATACTTACATAAACTATATACAAAGCACAAGTGTTGTTATATTGTCTTCCTTAATTAACCAAAATGTAATTTGTAAAACAGAGACAACTTAATTCACCCTACTTTCACAATGAACCATACATGTAATTAAGAGCTTTAGCTGCATAGTTTTCCCAGTTCTGACATCATGGCTTGTTACTGATTCCTCTGTTGTTGATGTGAGATTATTAGTCTTAAATCTAATGGCTTGTCACTTTAATCTGTTACAGACTGGGATCTGTATCAGGTTAAACACCAGAATGTAAGAAGGTCAGTTAGGATAAAACATTTGTGCAGCTCTTGAATATCAAATAATATCTGTCGAAAACTTTGACAAAATGACAAAGAAACAAAGACAGATAAAAAAACCCTTGAAGGAATTTAACCTTGAGGACGTTTTAAGCCGTAAAATCACACATGAAACAGGTGTAGACCGATATACAGGATCAGAGCCAAGTGCCACCGTAACCAAGCAACACAAACACGGAACACAAGCAAAGTCAAATCCAAGGAAATTGCCACTTAAAATCTATCTGGAAACCAAGAAATGGGCTGCTTTGTTATCTTAGACACATTAGTTTAACTTTTTTCTTATATTACCCATGCAATCCTTGGAGACTTTTTAAATCCAGGTTATATTAAGTCTTGGTTCTTTAACATAATTTATTATTAGGTTATGGGTACAGCTGTGAATTTTAAATTGTTATATTTTAATTAAAACAATACTTTTTTAATGCACATTAATTTCATTGAAAATATGCTGAATCATTTTGTAATCCACTAGCACCCACTGCCTGAATCCCTTGGTAAAGCTTGGCAAAACTATTCTTGTATTCATGAACAGCATTGAAATGTTGCATTTTCCATTATGTTAAATTCTCACTATGACTAGGCCTTGTGTACATGTTTTGTATGTTTTATGACTGGGTTTCTATTCCTCTGCAAAATGAAACTAAATAATTATATACAATGTTTTTTCCAGTTATTGCAAATAATGTGATGAGAAGATGACCGTCTTATCGGTGCTTATTCAGTGAAGTATTATTTTCAGCCGCTTCTTCCCTGTCTATCTCTGAAGTCCAGTCTTGAAGCTAAGGCCTTCTGTTCTACCAGATCCCCAGAGAAGAGGATTATCCATCTGGCAAACACAAAAGCATTCGCTACTCTCATCCTCAGGGACATAGACTCCATCTTTGCATTGCAGAGTGGGCCTACTAGCATAGTATAAAGAGGAAAGTGCATGTAGTTCTATGGGATGCTTGTGTTGAAACTCCCCCTCCGTGTCCACAAAGCATGACTGCAGCATCACAAACTTCCACACAAACTAGTATTAGGAACTACACTTAGTCATCACTCAGGCAAGGCAAGATTTACACTGCAGGGAGAATGTTAAAAATATTGTACTAGCATAAAAACAATTAAACAATTTGTTTTTGGAGTTAATTGAATTAAGAAACAAACAACTTTTTATTTTGCCCATTAATTTAAACTGACGATAAAATAAACTGGTTGGAATATTGTAAACATTTCAACACACTTTCCACCTTGTCTTCTTTTAATCCTATTTATCAACAGTTCTATCAGTCTACAAGGTCCCTGGATCAGCTGGCAGCATCACACTGGCATGGATTCTATGGAAGAAGAGACAAACCCATTTTATTCCTCCTGCAGGTCAGCCTCCGGCTCTGGCAGGGATGATGAGAATGGCCTCTACTTCCACACAGAGCGTTCCAACACAACCAGCAGATGTTCAGTGGGATTGGGATGCGTTGACTGTGGTGGGCTAGGGCAGATGCTGAAGATCTGTGGTTCTTCCAACCAATTGCGCATGCACTCAATACCCAGTTGTCAACTGTCATGCAGGAAGGCAATAATAAAAATACAAACAATTTGTATTCTTCGAATCAAGGAGGCCAATCCTTAAATGTAAAACAAATCCCACATGGTTCTCCTGCTATTGACAGCCTGAACCACAGATGTGACTCATGCAGGGACCACTAATGCATGGGATTGGTGACACACTATAACCCTACTAAGACTGGACTCCTTTAGCTTTGCACAGCAGGGTGAGTCTTGCTTCAGATGGAAATGCCTTTCTCCCATCTCTTACTGAAGATGCTGGTCGATGCTGGTAGACAATCACGCACATATGCCCACAGCTCTCATTAAGCAGCATGAATCTGTCATGAACAAGTAATATTCTGTCACATATCCCCCTCCTAGACCCTTGAGAGGGTCACCTTGGAAAGTGGCCATAGCCTATACAATAACAATTATCCCTAGTAAAAACCTGTCATCCTTTCTGAGTCATCTGTAGTTAGTTTTCTCTACCCTGCAGCTTACTGATACCTGTATGAGCATGAAAGGGAGCTCTCCTTTTGGGAGATTAGCCTCCATCTTATTAGTTGCTGAAGCCTTTTTTAAATTGTGCAAAGATTTAGCGCAGAGCAATGTCCGTAGTGTGTGTGTTCCTCATCATACACATTCTTGTGCCTTCAAGACTGGGAGCCATGTCATTTTCCCATGGACACGAAAGAGGTAAATGCACCTGAAATATTTGGGACATAGGTCTACAAGTTTAAGAGAACTGATCTAGTACCATCCATGTGTATGCTGCATTCCAGTTCAACGTCCGTGTAGGCATGTAAAAGTAAACAGTGGAAAACGGCATTCTTAAAATATTATAAGAAATGTTATTGTAAAGTATGTAAAGTAGTGTTTATTTTGTCTCACAAGCTCTAAACATAAGCTGCGTCAAATCACATAAAGAAAGATTAGGAAATCCAAAGTAAACAAACAAAAATTCCTGGTAATCAAATTATTAATGTTAGCATAAGTGACACTGGAGCAATATTTGTGTACTGTATCACGTGTTTAGCTGTACTTTAAAAAGCAGGTTTACATGTGAAGTAAGCTATTCCCTGTGGAATAGACATTACAAACTAATTTGCATTCCAAACAAGTCATGTTTGTCTGACTCAAAGGATGCATTGATGGATTTGAGCCTAAGCATTTCCTGTTCATGTGGTTCTGCTGACAGGTTAGACCTACCCTGAGAGATCCTCAGTTATATATAACAGTAGTGTTTTCAAAGGTCTGTGGTTTTTTTTTTGAAAGGCAGCTCTCAAACAGAGAAAGTCATCCTGGTGATTCTTTTGTTTGTTTCTTTTTAATGATTTCGTGTAATCAGGATATTAGTCATTTTAGTCACTCATGAGAAGACATTTGTAATTCAGGAATCTTTGTTTTCTGTTTTTCAAGGATGATCAATTCCAAAAGAAATAACGTTCTCTATCTCACTGTTGGTAGGTGATTATTTATTTATAAGTGTGTCACTGTAAAACTGCAATCTACCATGCAGTTATTTTGGATCTGAAAAATATTTTGAAGTGAAATACCTTCATTTTGGTCTGGCAGAGAACCTACCTGCATAGATATTTTACTCATCAAATCAAATACTAATATAAATAAATATAACGTTTGTAGGCTTGGATTTTATAAGCACATGTTCTGGTTTCTCGGTTTCAGCTGAGGCAGAGAGATTAACTTTAGGATTAATGTCAAACCTGAGGAATGGGAAGCGCTAGGATACAATACTGTCAAAAGCAGCAACAAAGTAAAATGTTCATGTTTTATTGCAAGTAAACCATACACATAGAAATGTACAAATGTGTATTTTTATAAACAGCATGAAAATATTGTCATGATTTAGCTGTGTAAACTCCTCCATGGATGATTGTGACTGGAATTCCCAAAACAATTGGCCTAGGAGTTGGGTGGGAAGCCAGCCAGGGTGTTTTTCAACTTATACGAAACACCACATCTCTTGTGGTTTACGAGGCCCACAGTAATATCACTGAGAGCGGCATTTGTCCTCCCGACAAGGTTAGAGTCCTACAGTGTGGAATTGTGGTGTGAAAAGAAGCAGATGGTTTTCCACTGCATGTTTCAGAGGATTGTAAGCAGCTTTCACCCACCCCAGCGCAGAGGTCAAAACAGTGAGGTGAGTTGACATTCAGTCATTCCTAATATGGGATTAAATGTAGAAAAAATTATGACTGAATGCAAAAAAAATATTATATTGAAAGTTCTCCTTAAAATCTCAACACAATCCAGAAGCAAAATTTCACGGGGTGTAAGCTGTTTTCACTGACTTATTTCACGTGTCTATTGGCCAAGTCAGCTACAGAAATACATGTATCTGTGTGCTTTGAAGTGAGAGAGGAAGGTCTCGTGGAATTTGCTTGAATAATTCAAATGGTTCTGTTACCTTAAATATACATCTTCCTTCATTTTTAAGGATGATTCAGCACTCACTATCAACTTGTTCTTATGGCCACAACGCTGCCATCTGTTTATTTTACGAAATTAGCTGTCAGTGTTAATACTTAGTATTTAATGCCCATTTTAAGGAGATTTGGGAGTAAAGTCCCTGTTAAGTTTTAAAAACATATCTAAAGATATCATAGCAGCTTACATTCTTTTCGATTTTAGTCTTTTAATCTGATTGGCTGGAATTCACATACACTGGCATCTGTGCCGCTGTACCCTTAGGCCGTTGCCAACATTGAAAAAAATTGCTCTCTGAAAGCACGACTTTATACATAGGTTCTTTCATTCTTTCTTTCTTTTGACTACTCTTCTGTTGCTCTGCATGAATACGTGTAAAAGAAGTACTTTTCACATTTTAGTTTTTTGATTTGATTTGATTAAACTACATCTTGGAAATTCTTTAGTCTCTCGATGGTGACTTAAAGAATAAAGCAGTATAAGTCTTACACAAATGTAGAGAGTTGTTGCAGGTTATGTTACATTAACCTGTGCAGTCTTTGGCCTCTTCAGCATGGAAACAAAAGGAAAGTAATATATAATGAAAAACGAGTAAAGAGAAAGGTTGTAATAATAAGGACCAGAGTTTGGTGGATTTGGGTTCTGTAATAAAAATCCACTTGATGGGGAAAACATCCAGATTAAGGGGTTATTAAAACATAGCTAGGAGGACTGGGGTAGGTACTTGTTTAATGTGGAAATGCATTTGTGTTATAGTTTTATTTATCCAAAACATAATTTTCTACATAGATTCTTTATACTTTCTCATGTTTGAACTGCGAAAAACAAACACTATAAGTAGTTTGCCTTCAGAATGTATTGACTTAAATATGAAAATAGTGAAGCATGTCCTTAGTCCAACAGCACTGAATATTATTTACAATCCTAAAGCAGAACAGACAACAAATCAGATCAGATCAGATCGTATCCCTTTTCCTTTTAAAATAATTGATGGGGAAATTACAAATAAGTAAAGATTAAAAAAAGCTGCTGAATGTGAAATTGAGAATCTACTGCAAGCCTCCTGGAAGACCTCAGCCTACAGGAAACTGGAAAGAGATTTGCATAGATTTGTTTTATATGCAGGTTCAGTGGGATATTTTGAGAAGGCTCAATTCATGTACAGCTTTGTCAGTAGCAACATCCAAGCATCTGTGTTCTCTTTGACAGGCAATCAGGCTGATGTTACATGACTTGAGGATTTGGTGCTTGCCAGCTCTTGAGAGATTGCATTCCGTATTAGATTCCCTGAGACAGTAGTCAGCAGAAACATCAAAGATTACAGTAATTCACCTGAGAGGCAATGAAGGCATGGAGGACATCACACATTACCGGCTTTGGATAAATCGCACATATGATGCAATGCAAGTCTGAACACCAAAATCCAAACATACATCTTAGCTTAAAATAGTGTACTGTACATTTGTTGAGCTTAGTGGGGAAAGTCAAGTATAAAATCAGAATGTACTGTAACGGATGGTTCTTCATATATTTAACAGTTTTGCATACTGAAATGTAAAATGGTCCCAGCTCTAGCACATAAAGTAAAACTAGAGCTTTATATTCAATCATATTCAGTCAACTTTTTCTCCAAACTGTCAGAACAAATATAAATAGTTGATTGCTGTGGTACATTGCAACAGAAAAACTGCACACTTATTTGAGTATATTTAATGAATTCAAGATAATTATACTCTTTCTTTACCCATATGTACTTAAAAGCATTTATAACAAACACACAAACAAATACATAACTCACAATGTTCTTATTTTGCTATCTGTACAATGTAGTAATTTTACAGGTTTTGACACACACACACACACACACGCACACGCACACGCACACACACAACCACACCAAAATACAACTCTTTTTGATTGCTGTATTTCTCCTTTAAGACTGACAGGTGCAGTTACAATAGACATGTATAAGCCAGAGCACAAATGTATAGTTTATGCTGGAACAAGGTCTTCTATCTAAACTTCTTGTCCAGGAGGAGACAGAGACAAAGTAAAGTACTTTCTAACACATTGAGTCCAGGCAGACTGCATTTCCCATCCTACAAGAATTCTATTATAAATGGAATAAGGGATTTTCTCAAAGTCTTACAATAATACATATGCCTTCGAAGTAAGAGAAAAAATCAGGATGTGTGAAACATCGACAGTGTGGGACAAGATTTACTGTACTTATAGTTCCATATGTGAGAGCTTTAAATCTTTGCAAAAATAACCCTGTATCTGTGCAGATCTTCAGACCTGTTTCAAATTTCATTTCCACCTGCACAGTGCAGAATAATTGATCTCTGTGCCCCTGGTGTTATGTATTCTGCTCAGGCACTGTGCTGCTGTCTTATCAGTACTCTGTGATTCTATCTAGGTTGCTGATTTTCAAAGAGTGTGCTTTCTTTCTTTTTCTTTTTAACCCTGTCACATAACTAAACTTTAGGAAAACTAGATGGAAGGTTATGTTAACACATATTTATAAACTGGTGTTACCAATGAAATACAATTACAAAGAAAATCCTCATTAGTGATTCACATATTTAAAATAAATGTCACTATTATATACATATTTATTTTTCTAGTGAAGTCTCATTGGAGATCAAACTTTCTATGATTTTGTTGTTATTGATCAATATTTTCCATATTTTGTTTTGGTGAGTTTAATAACTATTAACTCTGCTCTGAATGGTATCAAGAGTTTTTTTTTTTTTTCTTTGTCAAGGATTGAAAGCACAGGCTGCTTTGTAAAAAAATAATTGAAGAGATTACTCAGGTTTTTAAGAGTGCAGGATGGGCTTAGCAATTGCAAGATTGACCATTCACCAGTGCCAGTGGGACACAGACAATGTAAGTGTTAAATTGGCAATCAGGCTGATGTTACATGACTTGAGGATTTGGTGCTTGCCAGCTCTTGAGAGATTGCATTCCGTATTAGATTCCCTGAGACAGTAGTCAGCAGAAACATCAAAGATTACAGTAATTCACCTGAGAGGCAATGAAGGCATGGAGGACATCACACATTACCGGCTTTGGATAAATCGCACATATGATGCAATGCAAGTCTGAACACCAAAATCCAAACATACATCTCAGCTTAAAATAGTGTACTGTACATTTGTTGAGCTGTGTGGAGCGGAAAGTCAAGTATAAAATCAAAAATATACATATAAATAAATATATAAATATACATATTTATTTTTCTAGTGAAGTCTCATTGGAGATCAAACTTTCTATGATTTTGTTGTTATTGATCAATATTTTCCATATTTTGTTTTGGTGAGTTTAATAACTATTAACTCTGCTCTGAATGGTATCAAGAGTTTTTTTTTTTTTTTTCTTTGTCAAGGATTGAAAGCACAGGCTGCTTTGTAAAAAAATAATTGAAGAGATTACTCAGGTTTTTAAGAGTGCAGGATGGGCTTAGCAATTGCAAGATTGACCATTCACCAGTGCCAGTGGGACACAGACAATGTAAGTGTTAAATTGAACTGCTGGGATTGGAAGGCATAACTGATGAAGAGATCCATTGAACAGTGACTTATGGAAATCAGTGGACACCTGCAAGACTGTACATTAATTCAGTGGATACTGTGTTTCTCTTGCAGCAGGATTACAGTCACCATGGATTCCAGCAACGAAGTTCAGTAAAGATAAGGCAAGGCAAGATATACTGGATATGATTTGAAAAACTCAAAAAGAGACAGAAAATACTCAGATATTCCAAATTTAAATTTAGCATAGTTATTGGTTCCTGTGTGATTAAGTTATCCAAGTAAGTTACATGTTTATTTCAAAGGAAATAAAAAAAAAGGACAGAGATGTATACGATTGTCAAAACAGATACATATGAAAAGCAGTTATTTTCTATAATGTGGTTAAGCTTAAAATAGAATCTCATAAACATTTGATCTATTTATTACAGGCGAACTTAAGCTTGCAACTTTTATCTTTAAAATGCATTCCAGAGTAACTAAACTTTTTCTTTCCTTTTTTTTTCTTTCCCATGTACATAAAATGGAGGATGTGTTGCTAGCTTGGCAAAGTCAATAAAATTAATTAGGGAAAATATCTGTTTTCATTTATGCATACAGATACCATGTGATTCTGGTGGATTTTAATTTGGACTGTTTTGATGAGAACGACACAAGTTTGAGCTACAAAATCCAAAAGGCATCCAAGGCTTTGTGGCTGTTGTTCCTTAATGGCTGTTTAGTGAAAACACAAGGCTCTCCTTAAATCAGCACTATAGCACTAGTTTGGTCAACACATATTTCTTCTCCTTACCTTTTTTTTGTATAGAAAAGTGAATATTTTCACTGCACAATATCTTCATTCTGTCTCATTTCGACTTGTTTATCAATGCAAATTGAAACAGGCTGAAATTTTGCCTTCAGGTTGGGTTGCCTGCCAGGTTTTGGAAAGCTACACCTGCAGCTTTATACATTTATCTGATGATGTTACATTTATTTTTAGGTTAGGTATTTTTTGGTTTTGATTTACAGATACAGAGACTTGCTGTCCCATCAATAAAGGGTACGGTGTGTCAGTTGAGCTGCTCACTTTATTTTTAGTCTCTTTAGCTGCAATGTAACGTCGAAGTCACAGTGTACATAAATCTGCATGCACTGTTGTTTACACTCACAGGAACGCATGCAGGCAGGGACAGTTCTTAGCACTGTGCATTCAAGGACAGTTACGACAGCTGTGAGTCTGTGCCTGAAGGAACTAGCACACAAAGCATCACCATGATTAAAAAAAAAAAATCACCCCATTTACAGTGATGTCATTTCAAACCGCAATCTGGCCAGCTTGTTGAACATATTCTTTTTTTCTTTTCTCCCCAGATAGATTTTTGATAGCTGGGATGCACCTGTTATAGTTTATGCACTGAATAATTCTCAAATCAGATGTACGCCGTTTAGATTAAACAGACAACAGATTTTTTTTGTATTTAATCCTAGCAACACATTTGACATTTGACTAGCAACACATTAGTTATATAAAGTTATGTGTCTATTTTAAGCAAAATAACAGTAATAATGATAATGTTGATCGTAGCCGGTACTGTAGTGGATACCAAAACCTTTTTTTAGCCAGCTGAAAATATATTTGATTGTTACACCATAAATCCTAGTTACTTAGGGAGCTCAACAGCAGCAAGAAATACAGTCCCAGCTCCTCTCTTACTCACAGGCTCTAGTGGCTCATCTTTACATGACCTATCCGCCCAGCCCACTTGTCTGTCCTTGGCTGACATTAACCCTCTAAATACCCCACGGGATCCATACAAGACACCCCATAACATGTCTCGCTATAACTACCCATTAAAGTCCCTGGCTGCCCTCACAATCTTACTGGGGGACTCTCTGCACTCATAATGGTCAGGGACACCAAGCCTCCAATGTATGGGACCAGTGATTGTCAGCTCTGTTGCCATTGTGGCTGCCCTCATTCAGGAGATATAAGCTTCAATAACAATAATCATCATCAGCAGCATCTGTGGTGATATATCCCTGAGCACTGTTGCTGTCTTGATATCAGTGTATTAAAGATTTACATATATTTTATGACTCATGTTACTATTTTTACCTCCCATATCATCTCAGTGAACCATGCACTCGATTAGATTTTTGCCAGAATATCAATACACTTCAATCTGAAATTCAAATCATATTTCTCTTGACATGTTTTCTATCTAGATGTACAATCCTATCAATTTGAACATGAAATCATTTGCATGTCTTCCCTCCAAGAAAAAGAGAGATTGTTATTTTGATTGATAGGATGGTGTTCCTCAGTTAAGCGTATCTCTTAACGTGCAGGACTGTGGCAGTAGTATGTATATATTTTTAAAACATCAGAGGAAAGTAGATACTTGGACATTTTTTGGTTCAATGACTTTTGCCTCTCAATTGATTTCAGGTTGTTTCTTCATTTTTTATATATTTTTTAACATTTATTGAAAGCATTCACATAGCTTTAATAAAAGGCATAAAATGTGTTGCATTTAAAAAAGATATTGCATGACAATTTGAGGCTATACCATTCACTTCAAGATTTTGTATAAACCTCATAAAATCTCAAAAGTCTCAAATGTAGGTGCTCACAAGCACAAGAAGACTCATTCAAGGAAAAACATTATTTCAGTAAAACAGCAACGTTTATAACGATAAGGCATTGTAAGTCTTCACAGAAATAATGTTAAATAATAATTCAAGTTTAAAAAGGACAATGGAAAAATTACATTAGTACTTATTTCTTGTCATCCCATATGCCATCCTAAATATAATTGTGAACCCTTGCCTCATAATAAAACAAAATCAGACCTGATACAAATCTTACCTATGCACATACTGTATTCTCCTAGCCAATGTCAAAACTCATATAAACCCAGGAAACATACATGAATATCTTGCTCTATAAAAAGATATTGTCCGTTTTAAAGTAAAGTAAAGCATAAAGAAACCACAGTCCCCAAAAGCCTTTCATCACTGTGTCTAAAAATGGTCTGGGGAATGTTTTCATGAATCGAGTGTGCTTAATTCTTATAAAGATATATTTCTAACACTATATCTGCCAGGGCCATTTACTTAGTTCTTATATATAGTTCTTTGGAGATTGCTAAACAAAAATCATATAACTCTTTAAAATGGAAGTAGTTTTTCAATCCGAATATCACAAGCATTCTTCATAGAAACTTAACTATTTCCATATGTCTGAAGCTTTTTTTTTGTGTTGGTTTGTTTTGTTTTGTTTGTCAACCTTGTCATCTGTTTGCTGTTTGTCAATATGACGACTTACATGAACACTCTCATTAATTTTTAATGGTTTCCATGGACAATATTTCATAGTTCTTTGGGCGTGCACATACATGTAAAGTAAACAGCAAACTTTTTTCACTTGTTCGTTTAGTGTGTGTGTGTGTGTGTGTGTGGTGGGTGTTGTATAAAGAGTATCTACTTCGATGCAGAAATGTTCATGTTCATAAAATTGATTTTATGAAAACAATCTGCAGCTAACGTATGTGAAGGTTTTTACAGTATCATTAATTACAAATATCCAATCTACGTGTCATGAAAGATTTATATGCTACAAAGATTCTGTATTTGAAAATGCAGAGATCCGTGTAGGAAGAAGCATATTTGTGTCATGAATAAAAACACATGTCAATGAGATGCAGATAGTAATAAAAAAAGAACATTGCAGATTAAGAACCTGCCCCATCATTCTCTACTTCTGCCAAGATATCTGTGATTCATAAATTATGAGGAGTTCCATTATGTGTGACTGTCTTTTTTCACTCAATGCTGACTTTGGACTCCTTGTCAGTATGCCTTGCAGTGAGGATGATTCACAGAGTAGCTTCAATGTTAGATATGATTTTTCTGCACTTTCCCTTCAACAGTTAAGGTGAGTTTCTACTGGCCTGGTATTGATGGCTGAGTACTGCAGGCTCCAGGGCATCAGCTTCCCAAAATGGCTGCAATGAGCTCGGGAGGTCACTTCATAGGGGTCATCAGATAGGCACTCAGATCTTCAGTATTGTATGGATTACTGCACAATAACCATCCTCAAATGATCCAAGAAATGGACTGTACAATAATAATAATAATAATAAGAAGAAGAATGAGTTAGTTTGATTTGTAATTGTGTATACACAGCATACACATACCAGTTTTTAAGCAACTGTATTCAACATGTCAGAAAACATGCTCAATTAGCAAGATCCTCTGTTTTTGCCATCTATCACACAGCTTTATGTTTAACATCCTGGTCATAAACATCCGTAAAGGGCACTGAATGACCATCTTAGGGAAACTGTTTGCAGTGCATCAGCAAAAAAATTAACAATAAAAATGTGATGTTTTTCAAAGAATCAAAAAGATTCTGAATCTTAACAACCTCCCTGTAATGTCTTACATCTCTGAACCTGACTAATCCAATATCAACCCTTGCCTTTGGCGAATGTCCAAGAAGTGTATTCGGTATTATTTGTATTGAGGAGATGTCTGCCTCAACTCTGAAATTGGATCTAAGTCTTGATGCTGAGGGAGACAAGTTGATCAATTTACTGCTGAAAGAAGAAGACCTTTGACCTTTTTGTTTACTTTATTCTAGTAAATACAGGTTATAAAGGACAGTCCTTACTGAAGGTACCAATAGTCTGAGCTGCTAGCTGTGCCACACACGCAATTCAATTCCATTTTGAATTTCATCAGAAGAACAATGAATCCAATTACAGGTGAAAACAGAAAAGCTCAGAGAACAAAATAGGCAGCTCCCAGGGTGACACCCTTTATGACACAATCTAGTCTCTCCCATTATATTAATCTTGCCATTGAACAGGCTATCAAAAACACAATACATTATTTTAAAAGATTATGTTGAACTGTTCAAATGAAACATTGACATAATACTTCCCAGTAAGGCAATTAAGGTAATTTCTATGCAATAAATAATAGCGGGAACTCCCCTTACAAAGCATAATTTGTAGTAGGCCCTGAAGTGGAATTCCAATCTGTGTACCTGAGCTGAAACCTGCTGCTTAAACAGGCATGAAAACACAAGAAACAGGTTTTAACAAGGCCACTTCACCAGTCACAGCAGGGCTAGAACTAATTTACACACTGCCAGGGATCATGAGGACCTCCATCAGCTTGTGATGACCGTGGCTGGAAATATTTAATCCTGGTATTATGCAAGATTGTGATTTGGTTATACAGGGGTCAAGCTCAAAAGACAGCAGTCGTGCTTTTTCTCTGTGAGGTTCTGCTACACTTACTTCTGTTTCAAGGACTAAGGTGAAAGTCTGTTTCTCCTTGTGCATGAGAGCGAGAGGGGGAGGGAGGGAGGCAGAGAGAAAAAGAGAGTCTAAGTTTTCATTTTTCTTTTTCTTTTCATTTTTTTTTTCTCTTGAGGGTTACCGCACAGTTAGAATCAGTGTGGTGGAGACCTTTGGTGCAACTTTTGTAAAGGTAAGTGCACAAGTTTGGTAGTTTGGAAGTACAGCTGGTTAGCATTCAACTGTGGGTGTACTGAGTATGAGGTAATCGTCTGTTAACCATTGTTAAATCAAAGAGATCTAATTATCTTTCTACTTCATGTGACATATATATGCTATACAGGTACCTGTTATGTAACATGCCTTGTAATTGATAGGAGATAAGTATTTTGGGAAATTGTTTTTTATTTCTGAATTCATTTTACTATTAATATTCTTTATCTATGTGGATCATTTCTCATTAAAATGTGAACCACCACATAAATCAACTTCCTGAGCATTAAAATTATATTGATCGGTTTAACTGTATAATCCTGTGCCTTATATTATTCATATTATAAAGCTTTTCTTATTATTTTCATTCTAACTATTTATCAGGCCCCTTACTGACATGGTTTTGATGTAAGAGTTTCTCCAGTTGATATTCCCTTTGTTAAGTTTTGAAACCTTTCAACAGACTATTTAAAATCAAAACAAAAACATTTTTCTGAAATGTTATGTGTGTGTTTTTTCCTGAATTCATACTCATTGCAGTGTGTAACTTGCTGTCAAAAAAGTAAGCAAAAATGTGCAGGCAGAATGTGTTTTTTCTTAAACACATGACATTCGGTTTTTATTAGCTTTCAGTGAAAATATCAGATTTCGCCCCTGGTATTTTAAATTTGTATTAAAAATAAAATTGAAACGTGATCCCCTAGACTCACCTACACAAACAAAGACTTAATTCAGCAGAGTTAAATAGTTGCAGACTTTCTGTGAGCTTCACAGAAATGTCTCTTTCTTTTTGATAATTGTAAGCTGCTTTTGTACTGCTGGTGGTTTTGTCACCTCACCTGAGTAAATCTGAATCTGAAATTAAATTTTAACTTTGGAAACTAATGGCCTTGCTCCTTTTTTTGATAATTTCTTTTTAAATATTTTGTGTCACACAAGGCAACAAAACATCAGTATATGATGTTTACATATAACTGTGTTATCTTTTATATTCATTAATGGTTATTATTAACACGAAACAATTAAAAATATATACTTGTAATTTGTATTATTTTATTAATACAAATCTGCTCTTTTTAAGGAAGTCTCATTACATTCTTCACAACTGCAGATTTATTGCAAATAATGGTCTGTACGACCATTAAGTATACCATGTTATTAGATTGTTTTTTATTCAGTTAACTTGCGGTCTAATCATGCAATGCTGTCAAGATGCAGATACATTGGCAATTTCCTTATCAGCCATTAAACATCTTTTCTTCACTAAAGAGTAGTAATTACTAAGATGGCACACTGTCCACAGCAACATATTATCACACAGTACAGTATTACTAGCCTTATATCAAGGTTAATTTTAATGGTAAGAATGAGAAGGTTAATATTGCTCTGAAACAAACCCACAAATTAAGTGACAGCAATCTATTAAAATGTCAGCTGAAGAATTATTCTGCAAATTAGAAAGAGCATGTTTGATCACTTGTGCCCTATCCTGGATATTACATCAGAGTGAGTACAAAGTGATGGATATCCTAGATCTGCACAATTCTGTTCAGCTCAAGTTACTTGATATTCATTTCCCTTTTGAACTTGTCAAGATTCGCTTTATTCTGGGTCCACATTCTATACAACACTATATCCTTTGTTCATTTAGTTTTTTTGTGTAATGCCATTGTTTCCGTGGTCAGTGACCTAGTAGAATCCTTTCATTGCAAAAGTGAGCTGCAATTCAATCACATTAAGGCCTTATGTAATACTGATTTTTTGTAAAGACTGACTAGGCACAGTTAAGATATGCTGAATCTTTCCTTCCCTCAATGGATTGGTGCACCATCATTCATACAAATAGTTAACCCTCTGGACATACAAAGACAATTGGCCTAAACCCATAGAGGTTCCTCTTGAGGCCATCTTTCACAGGCCCCCAGCTGATCTCCATGAGCCCAAATCATGCTCCACATCCAAAAGGTGTGACACAATTTGCCATGGCTTGCTAGTCACTGGAAATGAACCCCCTTAATCAGTCCCTGCAAAAGACTACACTGTCCATGACTCCTCGCCATTTAAGGGTCACACAATCCCAGCATGGATTGTTGTCCTTCACCCAATGTGACAGTTCATAGCTCCTTTATGCTATGAGTAAATAACAATATGTGGCACCACAAAGCATGTCTTGCTTTTGCGGAGTATGGTTGCAGATGATTTTGTTCCTATAGTGCCTCTCTGCTTTGTGTAATGCAGAAAAGTAGGCAAACTAATCTTGTGTGGCTGCTTCATTATTTGCAAGATGCCACTTTCTTCTACTCTACTGCCTTCTCCTTATGTTAATATATAATATGTACTTTAATTCACTTTAAAAATAGCGTTATATCATGGGTCACTAAATTATTTCTCATGCGATCTGCGGTGTCCGAGTCCACTAATATGTTAAATGTACTCTCCCTACAGCTCACCTGAAAGTTTCAAGATTGGCAGCCATGTTGTCAACCATGTTTATTGTGCGTCTCACCGGGGTGTTGTTTAACTGCAGTGCGGTGATCCTAGAGGCTCACCAGTGGCGCATCCGATGATATAACCAGCATTAGTCGGGCTGATGACGTCACTCTACGCGGTTGCTCGCTAGATAAACTGTTACTCACATATTTATCGACGGTACCTGGACGTAACATAAGTGTCAAAGCTTAACTAAAGAAAGGCTGTTATGTGTTTGCTTTTTGGTTGGTTGGCTGTAACATAAACGGCCCTGCTTGAAATAAAATGGCCGCCTGGAATAAGCGAGTTCTGGTGAGTCTGCATTTTTAGCTTTTAACGTTGAATTTTAACTCCCGGTTTTGCTGTTATGTGTAATAATCTACACTATAACAAGTGTCTTTTGTATGAAAACATAGCTTTTGCGTATATCCAGTGCCGCTAGTGCCTCTGCTGTCTAACGTAACGATTTTTCTCATGTGGCAGCTATGGCAGTGCACTATATTGCACTGTTTCCCGCAATGGTTGCTTTGTGAAGGACAGCCATCACTATCCTGAATTGTCACCGTGCATTTGTTGGAAATCCACGGGCCCTGGATGCTGCTGCTCAATTTCTTTGATGTGTGTCATATTAGAAGATGCAATCCTTACTGCTCTTGTAATGTGATGTGATAAAACAAAATGCTGCACTTTATCCTACTGGTATGACAGTCAGTCCTGCTGGGTATGCCTTTACGTGGGGGAAGCTATGTTGCTTATATGTTGTGCATCAATGTAGGGCCTCGTACCATATTGTATGCATTGAATTAGGGTAGTTGCATTGTTTGTAAGTGTGCTTTTATGTGAGTTGTATAATAAGCTTTCCTGTCCTGCAGCTTGGCATTTGAGCAGAATTAACTACTGGACATATGGTGGCTACTGCAGGCAATTGCAGATATTGGCAGATATTGAAATGTAATAGTTTTTGGAAACCATCTCTAAAGGTGTCTGTTAGCACTTTTTAACTTGTGTATGATTGGTATTTTCTCCACCTGGCACCAACTTCAGAACAAACTAAGACTGTCTATGATTGCATGATGATTGGTTTTAACTGTACTGACATTTAACACCAGCATTTTTACATGACAGCAAGGTACATCTAGTGCTTTATTTATGTATGTTGTAAACACACTTATAGTTCTCGTTTTAGAATACATGTTTGTTTGATTATAACATTTGAAAGTCCACTGTTCTGACTGAGCGTATACTGCACCAGTATCCCTGCTGGATATTGCCGCTTGTTTCATTACACTGGCCTGCTGGAAAATGCACATTGGATGGTGTTTCAGGAGCATCTGTCTCATTAAATAAATGGTTGGAATTACCATGCAGTAACTTTGGCCTAAGAAATGCTTAACTAAATGTACCCACACCTCTTGCGTAAGTAATTTAGTAGTTTTCATTTAGGGAACAGTTCAAAATACTTAGTTTTTCCCCTAAAGTCTGTTTTTTTAAAAACATACTATTCAGTGTGTAAATCCTGCTATCTAGTCCCATAAAAATGACAATTATACATATTTTTTTCCACATCAAATAACCTTTAAGAGAAGTAAGTAAAGCAGCAGAAAAAGAAACTGACCAATTAAGTGGTACTACTGACGCACAGCCCTGCAGGAAAGTGTATCTGTATTGCTGCATTACTTACTCATTCTTGCTACAGGCCTTTCCATCAAAGCCCCTTATTGAAGCTCAGTTATGTAATCAGAGACGTGTGTTGAGTCTGAAATAGCAATCCGTGTATCAAACAGTTTTAAGCCCCTGCAGAATCCTGAACTAATTTTACAATACTATCTGTGTCAATTTTGGTTGCTATCTAGACCTATTTATTTATCTAGTGATTTATTTAGTTAGTGATGTATGTTTTTGTATGTTCTGAAGTAAATAGTTAAAGTAACTTAATGATGAACAAATCTCTTGGAAGACAGCAGTGCCTTGGCATTGTGTTGAGACAATTTGTAGATGTATGGTGGCAGGATATACTCACTGGACAGATTTAGTGATGGAACATTTTTCCTCGGTTTAAGACACTCTGTGGACATTCTTTAAAGAGGATTATCTTGCAGTTCCAATTTAAATCAAGTGGCATTTAGGACAAATATATGGACCAGCAGCACTTTCTGCAGATTCTAACAAAGTTGGAAAAGCTTAATATCCATTTGTACTTTCTCACTCAGTCAGAGAGCTGACAACTGTCAGAATGAATTGCGGTGAAAGTTACGCATGACAATTTTGAAATTGGCTGTGCAGGAGAAAACTTTTTTGGTGAAAGGATTTTTGGAAGGAAGAGTTTTCAACATGATATTTGTCCAACACTGGACAAACAGCACTGAAAAATGTAGGCTACATGAGAGAATAGCAATTGTGAAAGAGTTGCACCATGGGACCCACAATAAAAAATCTTGAGTGTTTATCTATTGTTGCTAAACCTATACTATATTTTTGGACATTTTTTTAAGGACTTCTAGCTCTGGCTCTACATATCCTTCAGTGAGCACTCAATAGGATTCCTGAAAGAGTCATAGTCCAAACATTCACACTCAGTACACTGGAAATGGAACAGTTTCAGACTAACAGTACACCCACATGGATGTCAGGGGTGAGTGGTCACATACCAGCTGCTAACTCCGCATCCTGGAGGCTACACCCCACTCATAATCGTGCGTCTAATATATCTGTTACGCCACCTAGCTGTTTGCCACAGATGCTACCACCTAGCATGTTTAGATGCAACCGTGAGCCTCACTCATTCCTTTCTTCTCTCTGTGATTCACAACAGGTAAGTGCTTACTAGTAGTTTTTTTTCTCCCACAGGTAAAAACAAAATCAAGAATTGGGGGGGTATAAAAGATACAAAATTGAGTTTTTATTAGATTTTTAGCAATATGAGATCGCTGAAATCTCTCAGGAGACTGCTGGCAAAAAGAAAAGAACCCCAAGCTGTGGACATCCTCTTGTTCCCCCAGGGCAATGCCAGTTTCCTCCTCTCTGTGTTCAGGTCCCCACAGATCTCATCAAAAATGAGGTAAGGTAGAGGGAGACACAGGAAAGGAGTGATGAAGGCACCAGACAGTCACGCGCTAAGTAAGGGCCATACACCAGTGCTGTGGCTGGTTGCACCAGACAGCAGTTCTTAGCTTAGCCCTGACTCTGCTTGGCTTTCAGTCCATGGTACCCTCTGGGTCGGCCTCCTTGTTCTGTAATGGCTGACGTTTCTTTTGCTTCCTCTTAGGGAGAGGATATATATGTATGCGTGTATATGTATATAGTATGTATGTTAGAAAAATTAAAATGAGAAACAAATTCAATGAATGTTTTATATATAAATGTATGTAAATAAATACATAGTAAACCTAGTTTGTTCTGCCATGTATTATACCATCACAAACAGCACTTCAGCTACCCTGTGCAACCTCTAAATGACTGTATCTGCTGATATCAAGTTCTGTTTATAAAATAATAGATTCCATATGTGACAATGGGATATTTGACCTTAGTCTAGTAAGACTATCTAAATGTAGTGCTTTACATAAGTTAGGAATAAGTGTGTGTATTGAAATAGGTGGGAGGCAGTTGTGGGGAAGGGGGGGCATTTGTGTGTATCTATATGCGTTTCTTTTTTCTTTTTCTTTTTTTAAACTGTCACAATTATTGAGCTTCAGCCAGAGGGAGCCCATCAGAAATGAAGCTTTCTTTTCCTGTTCCTACAGCCCTGTCTGTAAGGGCTCAGGGATGATGTCTCATTAATTCATGTCATGCAAAGGACCTGAGCAACTAAAGACAACTAATAAAAAGCGTTGCGTAAAAATACAGTCAGTGTCAAGATGAGGAGTGTGCGTCATCCTGCACCTCGCGGACATAATAATTAAATTCTGTAAGCTCTCAAATGGCCGGGATGTCAGCTGCTCTGTATCCCCATATTACATCACTGCTCTTTAATATGTGTAGTGACATTTCACATCATTCAGGCTTCAAACAAAAAAACAGTTTGTAACTCTTTAAAAATTGTGTCCCTAATAATAGCCATAGTATTTTTTATTACTATTATTAATTTACTTTCAAAGCAGAATATTCCAGTAATGATCAATACACACTCTTATTATATATGCTATGCGTGTAGCTGTGTCAAAGTACAATTAGCAATATTATAAGGCTGCTTCACAACTATATAGCTTCTAAACCCTCTCCTTATAATTAAGTGAATTTATTTTTTTGTCAGCTGCTAATTATAAAATAACTACTATTTCATAGTAAACATAATAAGTCAATAAGTAAAAGCAATCTGACAGATTTGGTGCTTCACTTTATATTCCTTCTTTACCTTTTCCTCCCAACACAATCTCCTAACACTGCTAAAATAGTAATATCAGGGTGTTATTCATCCAACAGATAATACTCCTAACAATCAAAATTAGTTTTGTTCAAAAAGGGAAAAATGTGCTTACTGCTATGAAATGTTTTTGTGGACATATACTCAGTGAAAGTGCATTTGTAATTGCTCTGTTTCTTAGAATAAAATGTTAGCCTTTCTCCTGTCTGCAGTATAAGGCCTGGTAGATTAAAGACAGTTAGAGCAAGAAGGTTAATGGAGGCCATTGGGGTGGAATCTCAGGTGGAATGAGTTGACTGGGAAAATGAAGCCTGGGCAGGATACGAGAAAAATAAATTTACATCTCGAACCGAATCTCACTGCCTCTCATACCAATTGTGCTTTATTTGCATGTCATCGGTACGGTTGTAGTCGAGGAACACAGCCCTGCCCATTCCTTCCCAGCCTGTGGGACGTTTCTCTATCCGTCACTGACATGGCGTGCTGATGCTGCATTTGGTCAATATTTGGTGTTGAAGCTGGATTTGACTGGCGTGGTGTGCTTTGTTGCCAAGGACAACACAACCTTTACAAATAGGTGGCAGAAGTCTAATTTCACACAATGCTCCCAATTTAATCCCTTTTGTATCTTCCAAACTGACATTTTCTAGATATATTTTCCTTTCTCTCCAAAGACAATATTACTGCTGCATAATGAAAAAGTAAAAATAGATACAATTTTATCTCCGTCTCCCAAGATCTCTTGTGGGTGCATTGTGTTGTTCTAACATTTTGCACAGAACATCTTTCAGAACTGGACAGGATGTGCCAATACTAATAGAACTTGCAGTACAAAGTACCTTCCAGTTTTGCAATTTTCAAATTTAGTCTCGGGACAATTCTGCCAAATGTTTTCATTTGCAGGGAAAGACAGTAGGGGACAAAATATATAGAGAAAGAGGAGTGTTGCCCTTTGGCGGTTCTGGCAATTTCATCCAGAGGGATTTCAGAACTTAACTTGGTTTCCATTAAAAGTCCTTTGTTTGAAAAAGTAATGTGCATGTCTGAGGAGGTAGACTTCCTAGACCATTTGTGACTGATTTAATTATAAACATAATTATATAATTTAATAAGTTAATACATTTCAATTATAGATCATACTCAAAAAGTATGTGGGTACACCTTGAAAACAGCGGCTTCATTATGTATGTAGAAAAAACAGAAACAAAAACTATACAGGCTGTCAATTTTGAGACATCAGAAATGTAGGCCAATATAGGGGCAATAGATTCATCTAATTTGAAATGCATCCACTGAGCCTAGGAAAAGAAGCAGACACTTCTCCTCATTCATTCTGTGAAGAGCCAGTTCTCTTCTAATTAGAGTGTTTACATTGTGTCGGTCTGTGTCCCAGGTTTTGAATTAGAATGCTGGAGTGAGCTCAGAATAGCTGCATTTTGTCATCAATCGGATATGCTCTGCAGTCAGCAAGGGGCATCAATAACATTGTGCTGTGTGTGTGCATGTGTTTGAGATGTGTGTGTTTATATTGGACAGAGGATGAAGGGATTAAAGTCAATACTGAATTAAGCCATCTGTTTATATAAGAATTGGTCAACTGCAGAGTATTCTCTAAATCGATGTTGGGCCTCTTTATACAGCTGTAGTAACCGTAGGAACCATCCTTTAGAGCTGATGGTGAAGTAGCCCTTATCCCTTTGTTTTATATAAAGACGGATTGTTTGTTTCACTGAATGCGTGTCACGCGTGGGCAGGCCTGTTGTTTTTGTTTTGTTTTTTCCTGCTGCAGATCCTATGCACCAGTTCATTTGAAGGTTAAGTTGCTGTCAGCGTAAGAACACACCCTGGTGGGAGTGGGGTCTGGACTGTAGAGACATGGTTGTTGCAAGGCACGTAGTGTCTCTCTTTCAGCTTATCTTGCTACAGTACAACCATTCTGGGAGGCAAGCATGAAGCGCATTACTAAGCACTGGTCAGAAAAGGGGGAGATGGCTGCAGATAGAAGCATGTGAATGTACTGTAAAGCCTGTTTAAAGGAGACATGGCCAATACAGAAATATGTTAATTTTATTGTGACCGTACAATATAATTGAGGATAATATTCGAAACATTAGCCATACTACTATTATATGCCCTCTCTGTAGATGCACTAGAAAGGTCTGGGCTGCTTCGTTTCTTACAGCTATTAATTCATGAGAAAGTGCCTCAGTGCAACCTTGTTTTGTACTTAATCCTGGGCTCCTCACCTATTAACAAGCTGAACCACTTTCCATTACGCTTGTCTCTGCTCTAACTTTCATTAGGAAATAAACTGGTCAGCCAGACTCAGTCTCTTCAAATGCTATTAGAATCATCAATTGTCTCATATAATGACATGGACACTTTATTTTTCTACAGAAAACAGGCATTTGCCTTTCAAATGTTTAAGCTATGATGACAGTGTTAGATAAGGCACTCGAAGAGCTTGTGTGTGTAATGAGGCTGTTACTTCAGGGGCAGCCGCTGTCAAACCTCTGTCACCCATTGACTTAATCTTTCCCCAGCAATCACACAATGAATTGATGTTGCGTAAATGATTTGCGAATTATCCAATTTCTGTGTGATCGATACTCCTGAAATATCTGAATATAACTTCATGGTACAGGCGTATGAAGTTAATTTTTCTATATTTCCTGCTACCTGTTAAAGTAAAACTGTGTAGGATAACATGTGAAGGAGTTCTTGGTGGAAAATCTGTGAAACTTTCAATGCTTTACCAACAAGACTTTTTTTTCAGTGCTTTTTCAACTCCTGGTAACTGCATTCTTCAAAACCATTAAAACAAATATTAGTTATGGTTAACCACAAGCAGCCTACATTCATAGCGCAGATTGAGAAGCTTCGGGGAAAAAAAAGTTTTATTTAATAAGCTCCCAGGAAGATGCTGTTTGACATGCAACTACTGTGTGCCCTGTCTGTTAAGTAACAATGGACATAAGAACATAGGAATTTAGGAAAAGGTATGAAAGGGACATCATTACTATTTTGTTTTTTGGCAATTAAATAAAGGCATGGTTATTAGGTTTTTCAGAAATCGTGTAACAACGTGATATTTTCTATAATAATTATACTCAACTTCAGTTTGTGTCCTCTGGTTCATGTTTCCTTTTCAAGAAGGTTGTAATATGTGTTCGCATATGCTAATTCCTTTCTACAGTTTGAGTAATTGAGCCAAAATCATACAGTGTGTTTTATAAGATGATGGAGTTGTATCATAAATGTATTTTATTTCAGGATTAATTGTAGATAATGTTTTGGACGGGATTTTGTCAATCAGGTTTATTTTCAAATTAATTCACATGGAGACCCTGCGTCTGGTTAGGACCACAAGGCCTGTTGATTCCCTGCTTGCAAACAGTTATATTGCCCCCCAAAAGGGTCGATCTACAGAAGGAGGCAGCAGTCCCCTCTCTTCCTATTGGAGCAAGCTGTGGAACAGAAGCAGAAACAGACAATAATACAGTTATACATTTTTGTATAATATTGAGGGTCTGTGGAAAGTTTAACAACTTGCTTTCATCTTATACTAGAAACATTTATCTTGTTCCAAGATATAGAAGTTGCTCAGTACCTGGTTTCTAGGTCTTGTTCCTATCGAATTCAGTGGAATCCCAGTAAAACTTGGCAGTAACAATTGCTCACAAGATAAAGAACAATAGGACAGTATGCTCCTTGAATATAAGCAGAATTAATCTTGCACACAGAGATGAAATGCAATGATTATATGTATTCAGAAAAGCATTGATCATATTAAAAGCACTGGTATACATATTAAAGAAAAACGTAGATCATCCATATTAACCCTTTATTTACAATATGATTAGACCTTAAAATAATCAACCTCAAAGGAGGGATTGGCATTAAAACGAAATTACTTTTTATTGTTTGGCTCAGTTCCAGAAATTGAACACAGCTAATAGGTTATTGAATAGAGCCTTTAAAATATATGATGATCATTTATTTTAATTTGTCAACCTGAAGGAAATTGGAATTGATTGAAACCCTTTGCTTTTGAAGTACATCTACAAAATGCAATGCAACATTTCAGCAAAATGTCTTTTTTGAGATTCCTTTAGTTGGTTAATTTAAGACCTAGAGTATTAATGAGATGAATGATTAATTGTGTATTAAAAAAGTCCAGTTGTATCTGATATAAAGTGCATCTCACTCAAATATGTATTTGTATATTTGTGTTGTTCAGTTTCTTTATAATATTTGCATTTAGTGACCAGGTTTCAGAGCCATAAGTGAGCACTGGTGATCAAATTGGATCAGATTCATATTTTATCTGTTAGGTACCATCCCAAGGTGATGTTTTTTTTATTCTTAAATATAGGCTTGTATGTGCATTCCTAGATTATGTACATGTGTATGGTGTATGTTTGTGTAAAATATTTAGTAGCCTACATTTCATTTTATACTTTCACTTTTTTTTACAGATTAACCAGATACTTTACTTTATATCTTTTAGTTTGGGATTTCATATGTGTATACATTTAGTTTTGAAGATATGTCTACTTAAGAAAGTGCTAACACATTCTGTTGTCATTTCAGTTGTGTAGAAAGCAAGATTTGTAGCAAGATCTAACTAATTATTCACAAAGATGTCTCCTGGATATTGTATTTGGCAGTTGTAACATGGTTTTGCATCCAATATTTTTTTACTGGAAACCAAGCTTTCACATTTGGCCATACCCATGATATAATTTAATATTGTGATATGCACCTCTCCGTTGGTAATATTTTGTAATATTAGAATTAAGTAAACATTTCAATTAATAGTACTGACATGTACATATGCAATTCATATTAGTGGAGAAATATAGATATTTGCGAAAATGTCCAAAGAGTGCTTGCAAGCAAATGTTCATATTCAGCTGTAACCCTTAGAACCTTTTTAGATTTTTTATTTTATGTCGGACCACAATCATTCAGCATCTCTCTCTCCCCTTGCTATCCAAACAAGCATACACATCAAAGCCTGTGCATACAAAAGGTAATAGAAGGAAGGGACTATAAAAAAAATGTATTGTAATGAACCTGCCATTACTGTGTCCAGATAGTAATGCTGCTGCCACCAGCCCCTGAATGTATCTGGCTTTTAGGTCCTGAATAATTCCAGTGTGAGTGGGAGTACAAGACCACATGGGAGACGAGGAGTTCAATCCTAAATAATTAATTGTGTGCAGTATTTAAAATGCAAGTTAATATATATGTGCTGTTTACACATAGATAGATATACTTTAAATGTCCTTATCATGTTACTGTCACTGCAGTTGTGAACTACTGTCCTTATTTGATTCAATGGATATTATGAATAAGACGAACTTCTAATGTTTAATTAGCGTGACTGTGGAAAACCTAATTATCTTGAGTTTCTGACTCCTTATTTGCTCTTCCTGCAGTTGAAATGCATGTGCCTGTGTGCTACTGTGCAACATTCCTTTCTTTCAGTCGGATGCACAAAAGTAATTTAATTTTCAGGATGATCTGAAATCAAGCGTGGTCGAAACAGCATAAATAAAGTAGGGCACATGATTTATTTAAGCTACAACCCAGTAGGAATATTCATTGCCACACAGTTTTCACATTGTAAGGAAATAGGGCTACTTCTTTAAACTGTGAGTAGAGTGGTCTATTCAATGAGACACTGACTACATCCCTGAAAGGACCCATAGCTATTTAGTTCATAAAGGCCTCTAAAATTTTCAGCTTCTTAACCAAAGCAAAAGTAGGGCACACATCATGCAATACGTGATACTGTTGTCTTCTCTCATGTCAACCAGCCTCTTTCTGGAAATAAAAAGGACTAGTTCTCTTATATTTTGGATAAAGTGCAGGAGTTTGAAAAGTGCCATTTCCCTAAATTTAGCCAGATGTGATCTTAGTAGTAACACAAATTACACTGACAGTTTGGTCTTCTTATGTGAAGACTGCAAATGCACATGTTTCAAATATGTTCCAAAATCATTTGCATTAAGAAGTAAAAGTGCACTCTATAAAACAAGTGCTCCAGGCTCTGTGAAAAAATGGGTTAGTAATTATTGTTTTGCCTGGATTCAGGCTTATCTACAATACAGTGGTGGATGCTTTTTTTTTTTTTTCCTGTGAAACCTTTAAAATGTAAACAAAAAAACATGTTGAAAACATGTAGGCACATTTTAGGCAGTGTTGTAACATACAGGCTATACTTACTTGCTGACCTATTCTGCTTAAGAATTGTCATACCAAAGCTTCTCTATGGGCTATTCTACTCTATATGTTATTTTTAATATATTTTTTGTATGTATGAATGAGTTATCCTTGTCCCTATCCATTTTCTCATTGGTAAGTCAGTTGCAAGCTGACAAGGCTGGGCACTAACCAAACCCTTGAGGGCCTTGCCATAGTACATTATGGAGGATCTTACATATATTTGATGTTAAGTGCCTTTCAGAAAATGCACAGAAGGTATGAGCTATAAAAGCCTGCTTCTGGAGGATTCTGTGCTGCAGGGTCCCTCTGGAGGATTGCTGACAGATAGAAGGTACTATGGGTACTGTTATCACAGTGAACCATTTGAAAAGCACTTTGAAATTGGTGTTCACTGGTTTTGTTTATCGATTTGTAGATTATCAAATGTCGTAGGAAATTAACATTTAAACTCAGTGTTTGGATTGGGATTTGTTTCAGAAACTATGTGCACAACTACCTTTTTGTGAGAGAAAAACATGGGCATTTGAATTAGAGTGCAGATTGTTTGTGTTTGTTTAGCGGAGTAATTTGTCCCAGGAGATGCTGAACACATATTTGGAGGACTTTTGCAAGCAATGAGAGTGTTTACATATTTGCAAATGACAATTCAGACAACAAGTAACCATAAAGTTTAAAAACAAAAAGTAAAAACTAATTTTAAATAAATTGAATCTGATTGCTACACAAACAAAGCTGTATGTTCTTTCAAATATAACATACTGCTGTCAGAATATTCTTGTATGGTATTATACCCCAAATGTTTTGACACAACTTTCTTCAATTATGATTACCCACTATTTATTCCAGCAATCGTATATAGACATCTAGTTACACAATATGATCATGATAGGTAACTCACTATTGAAGGTAAAATTATAGAATCTGGACACAAACTTAAAATATGGGGCTTGCAAATTATATTGATTACGACTGGAAAACACTACAAATTTAACATTAGCAAGGACATTGAACACAAAACCACTGAATTCATTAAAAGCCCCTAGTTGCACAACGACCTTTTCAGAGATGCTAAATTTTTCCACATTTGCTGAAAGTGTAATCCATATTAAGCAGTCTGGAAGGTCAGTGGATGCTATTCTGAATTCAACAAAGATGCTCTCTGTCTTGCACCAGTACGAATATGACACATAGAAGTTCTAATTCCTGGAGTTAAAAAACAACTTTTCAAGATATACTATGTTGATCAGGCTCAAAGTAAAGCAACAACTTTCTAGGATCCACACTAAAAAAACACAGTAGGTTTTGTTGCATTTCGGATATACTCATGTAGTTTGATTATATAATATAATGGATACGATACATTTTTGTAATAAACTTATTCACACAATTTTAAATGTTTGCACCCATGTTGTTTTATATCTGTACTGAAAAATATAATTCCAATGTGACATTTTAAGTATTAAAAGAAGAGGATGCTATTAAGTTTGCTTTCATCCAATGGATAAACTTAATGCTTTGATTGATAACTAACTATTCCATGCCCTTCACATTCCTCTCACTGTGACACTATCCTCTTTCAATTATAGCATGGCATTGGTTCTGCTTATAATCTTGTTTTGTTTCCTTCATCATCTTTGTGGGCATGACAAAGATATGACAAGCTTTCTTCCTATATCTAGGAAAATAAGTATTTTTCTATAGCTGTCAGACATGCATTCACCTGACACTTGTACAGTATACTAATAGCCACATTTTGTAGAACTCTGTCCCCAGATGATGATTTTAAATTGGAGAGAACGTGGGAAAACTGTGATCCTGGAAAATATACATGTCTATATATACTGGGTATGATCCAACCAAATTTCATTCTATGTCATTTATTAAAAAATAAATAAAAGAAGACCATATGCTTTTGTTTTCTTCAGAGAATTAATCTGATTTGTTTTTTGTTTGCATAATCTGTATTCCCTTCTGTTTATCCAAGTATGTGCAAGTATTACGTTTTCCTTTGTATGTGTATGCGTGTCAGTAGACATTTGTGTGGATCAGATATTCAGTATCAACAGATTGTCAGAGAGGCGGGCCATTCAAGGACCTGCCAGAGTGAAAGTAGGCCCCGCCTAGGGCTGAAACTTGGCTAGTAGCCACAGCGAACCAGCAGCAGAAGGGATAATAAGGTTGACGCTGGGTCACAGGGCCACTTGTGGCAATGCGATAACCGCCGGCAAATGCAGGTTTACATCCAAGCCAATGTACTGGGGTGTTAAAAGGCCCTTGCTATTGATTGTTTTATGAAGCACTTCTTTTAACATGGAAAGGAACAGCCTTGAGTGTCTTTGCTGGAGATTGTTTGAAATCAGTCTGCATGGTAAGTGAAGGGCTGAATTGATTTTTCAGGAGGAACGGGGAAAGCAAGGTGTGTGTACTCTTTATACATGAAGAACAACTGGGAGTGTTAGTGGTAATGCTTCTCGTTTGCCACTCAGATGTATGGCTCACTAAATATCCTCTTATGTCACATACTGCACGTACTTCCTCATATGACCTGGAGCTCTTCATTGCTCCCACCACATAAAACGATGGTCAAATTAAAGCATCTCTCTTATCTGTCTCTCTAAGACTGAAACTATCAGCTTAATAAGATCTCTTGGCTATGTTTGACTTCCTGAGACTCATTACCTTTCATGGAGCATAGTTGACTACAAGATTATCCCCAGTTTTCCCTCTACTCTTACACCCACCCCTTCAACACAAGAATACTTTCCTTGTATAAATATGGTACAGTAGTATGCATCATACTGGTATAGATGTAGCCAAGTATGTCCTGCTTGTCGCCTGATACATCTGTAAAACAAAAGAGGGTGAGTGACTGTATTTATCTCGAGTAATGCAGTTTACGTAAATAAGCTTTGTTTTCTCAGAAATAGATAAAGCTCCCTAGTTCTTATCTCACTCTTTTCATTGCGGCATGTTTCAAGCAGGCTGTGCATTCGTTTCTGTATTCAAAACAATCTCTGCACTCCGGTTTCTTATCAAGCATTGTGTATTCTGTACAGTCATACCCATCAAAGCAATGTGACACAAGCAAATTGAATCTGACTTCAATCCTAATGAAGGGATCTGTTACAGTTAATTTGAATATGAAAGGTTTTTTCAATTACACAGGAATGTATTCATGCTGCATTCATGGCTTTGTTATTCAGCATAGCCAGAGTAGTAATAAACAGAATAGTTTAGTGCCATTTTTATAATGAGGGATGTTTGTAATGTGGCTAGTAATGACAACATAAGCAACTTTAAGTGCATTGATTATGGGATTACATGTGTTTCCAATTGTGTATATAACAGACACTTTACTATGTAGGGTGCACCTAAAAAGCTGTAAAAAATGTTGGTGAATTATTTCAGTGCTGGATCCCAGAAAAAGCAACTGTTGACAGGGGTGCCACTTATTTTTATGAATGGAATTCTTATCAACTCCCATTCGACCTCATAATTGCATTATGAACCTATGGAGAATTTAATATGAGTCAAAAGTTACAATATGGTGAGACAAAAGCTGAATACAAAGAAAGGAAAAAATAAATACATATACCTCTCACGTAGTGTAATCTCTCTTGGGTTCCATTCACCCACAACAATCACAAAGTACAAATCTCCATAAGGAACACTTAGCTGTAACCTGATTTAAAAAGTAACATTTTAAATTATCTTCGTTTAACAGCATAATACTTATGGGATCCTGTTTAGGTGTGCTGTCTGTTCTGTTCTTTTTTTGCATACTTTCTTTAATCGGGACATGTGACAAAACTGAAACTGCAAGAAACTTTGTGCCAAACGATTACTTTGAATGTGGCTTACCCTACCTCGAGTACTAAAAGAACTGTATTCTATACATCATCTTAGAACTGGAAGGCAAATGTAATAGTTTGCCTACTTAGGGCCGGATTAAATCAAGACTTTGGCCAACCCGCTAATAGAAAACTACAGAACTGTACTCAGTTGCGGCTGCATTTTAAGTCAGATGACACTTTCTTCTAATCAGAAATGTAACCACTATGATGTACAGGTTTGTAGTTTGCTATTAGCGGGTGGTTCAATATTTTGATATAATCCAGCCCGTGGTATTACACACGTGAAATGTAAGTACTTTAAAACGCATTCATTCTGGTACAAGAACTAGTATTCGCATAAGTCATTGCTTTGAAATGGACAGATATAACTGCCGATAGTTAAATTAGGATATCTCCTAGATGACATACAATTAAGTCTAGTCATTTGGTTTTGGAGCTGTTATTTAATTGTTGGAATTCATCACTTCCACATTGCTATAGAGAATTTATTTCAAGTGTGTCATATCTGGATTTTTTGCTTTGGAATTAAGTTTACAAATGCTGGAGATTGTTTTTGGAACATGTCTGAATGATTTAAAAAAAAAAAAAATCAGACTTTTGTTTGAGAAAATTTGCTTGCATGCTTGCTTTTAATTGTTCTGATTTATTTGTGTTAAAAATGACACAACAACCACATCTTCCATATAGGTTAATGGACACTAATTTGTACATTATTCAAAATTAATAATTCTGATATTATTATTTAATTGATTTATTTGTATTCCACTGGCCATAAGAACTTAAAACTTCATACCAGTTTTTGTAGAGAAAAAAACAAAAACAATAATCAGGTTGTTTAATGGTCATCTTATAAAGTGAATGAGTTCAAGAGGTAAAATCAAAATCAAAAGTAAAGGCAAAGGAAACCCCCCAAGGGACAACAAAACCTCCTTAACAGTATCAGAACTGTTACAGCTACCTAAACATCCAGTAACCTAACACCTTGAAATATAGTTTGTTTCACCAGACATTAGTCTTTGTTTATAAAGAACCTAGAAAATAATTACTCCAAACATTTTGATTTTGTCTTCCAGGTTAAAAAAATTATAAAAAAAATTGCCAATCATCTCCTAAAAAGTGAACTCAGGCTGTTAGGGATACATTTTGAAAACAATACACCTCTGTCATGCATGAGTGTGTGCTTGTTCATAACTAAGGCTAAGAATAGAAGGAGAATATAGAAATGGTTCGGCATCACACAGGGTAACCTTATTTTTCAAAGGTTTTTATTTTAGTTTCTTTATTGTTCCATTTCTCAAAAGCACTAGAATCTGGCATCAGTCATGTTTCAATTAGTCATCGATACACCTGCACACAGTGTTTTTTTCCCCTGAAAAAGCCCTGAAAAAGGTGTTGGCGTGGGATTGTGAGGAACGACTGTTGCACTCTGTTTATTGTCTTCAAAAGCAAGCCTTTTCTCTGCACCCCTATGTATACAATTTAAAGATAACATTGCAATATCTGAATTGAAACACATGCTTGTTGTTTGTTTTGAATCCTTACATTGATTTGGTGGTACTATTGTTGAGTCATTACACTGTTCTAAATCCTGCAAAAAGTTAATTCTGATCATTAGTTAGTACATTTCCACTGCAGTGATGGAGGCATTCAATGAAGTAAGTTCTGATTGTCTTCCTTTCTGGTATTAATTTACCGTCAGTTATTAAGAAACAGGAAGGCTTGCCCATCCCATAACAGGTACATCTAGTTTTCTATTTGTTCAAAAACCCTTATCATCTAAATTAGTTTAGAGGGCTATAACGTATATCAAAGATTTTCTAGCAAAAGGAGCCATCAACGGAGAGCCATCGTTTAATTTGCAAAACTATATCTATGTATATTTATTAACTTTAAATAATTCATTTTTTCTCGGCCTGTTTGTTATGTTTCTTTCTTCAGGCAAAGGTGTGGCTCTCCTTTGGTTGCTGAACATGTCCTTTAGATTATACAGCAGCTAGGTATTATTTGCATACTCTACTTTCAACCAATGAGCTTTAGTCTGGAAAGGGACCAGGAAAGTTCTCCGAGGTATGACGCCCATTTTGTTTTACTAATCCTGGATTGATCAGATAATACGTGGTAAGACTGTATAGGAACTGGCTGGCTGGCTCTGTACACCTGGTGAGTTACTGAAAACTGACAATGTTTTCCTTTTATAATGAATTTTTTTAACTCAATATTTATGCAGTATAATATTTGACGCAAGTATAATATTTGATTAAAAAGTTAAAGGTTAGCTTTTTAAAAGAGATATAACAATGTGAGTTTGTCATACCACTTACTATAAAATGGAGTTGTACTAAAGACATTTTACTTGTGTTTATTCAGTAGTTTGGAATGATGTTATCATAAATATTTGCTGTGCTTTCTCACTGAGATCGGTCAAATAAATTAAGCAACATTACCTTCTCAAGAGAGTGATAAGAACATTTATCCCAAATGTTATCTAAACTAATACCTGTAGGGTTTCATTTCCATGTATCTGTGCTGATTGAAATGTACATCAGTCAATTATTAAGTTGATAATCACTGCTTTATCTATATGCTGCAAGTATAGATAATCTATTCTTGCATCAAACACATACTGTTTTTCATTAAATATACGACCTGCTAAAAGTTCATACTTCAAATATTTAAGAGCTGTCAAGTTCAATCAAGTGTGCTACATGGCTCTACATGTATTAGTATAAATGGATGGATGTCCTGAATGGAATGTTAAAGTAGTATTTTCTGTATGCGGCCTATACTGCGAGACTGCATTGGTTAACCACTTTTATGTCTGGGAGTGAGTCATAATTAGACAGAATAACAAGTTTTTGTTTAGTATGATACATAGATTAGTAACCAAATGACATCGGTAAGTCTTGCTATCTCTTTATTGTGTATGGCAGTGTAATACATTATACTAGACACATATGGTTACTGGGCTCCTGGTTTAAGGTTAAGTTGTATAATCTGGACAGGGCTCCAGAGTCAGCTGTGACCAGGATTCCCCACAGGACGGTATAGAGTTTGTTCAGGCTGGGTGGGTTTGGGTTGTCCAGTTTCCTCAGATTACAGTACAACAGTGACCCTCTACTAGGTTCCTTTCTAGGGACCTGTGAGCCCACAGCATTATTGGTGAGACCTGCACTACCTAGCCCTGCTGTTTGTAGAGTCAGTTTCCAGTGTGAAAAGTAGATGCCTTGAGCCCACATCCCACCTGCATTGGAGAATGTGTAGTACTGGTGAGCAGAGTTGTGATTCCAAAGTGGGACAGTAGAAAGGAAAATTAAGATTCCAAATACATAAATTAATAAATAAACACATACAAACAAATACATACATTTAATAAGTTTATATGTTGTATCTTGTAATTCTTCAGTGGATTCCTTTGGAAATATTAACGTTAATAAATCTCTCAATTTCACCACACATTTTAAAACAAAAATATGAGTTTTACCTAGACCTTTCAGCATCCTTAAGTACAAGCAGTTAATGTCACATTGAGTTAGCAGATGATTTTGGGTTTCGTGTAAAAACACCATTTATCTCTATGTGCTTAGTGTGATTGATTTGGTCCAGCCTGATTTACCTCTTGTTGTCTACACACAGTAGGGACTTAATCTGACGATGACATGCGTCTTCCCATTAGCAAGGGGGAGTGCTTGGATGGGTTTTGGAGCTAGGGTTAATATGAGGCTGAAATGTCTCCATTTCCTTTGGATTTACATTCAGACAATAAGGATTCTTTGTCAAAAGTTACTTTAGGTCACGAATTGTAAAAATGATTAGGTTCTGGACAGTATTTTATGGAATCGTGTTTATTCATATATGCAATCTCATTTAAGTTTTCAATTCCTTGAAATGAGCCCGGTTCTTGACTTTTGATTCCTTGTTATTCAGGGGTGAGCTTTAGACTTTCCATTACCATGGTTACCACTGGCTGCAGGCAGGCCCTATTCTCCCATCGGCTGTTGAATTGTTTGTGAGGAAAAGCCAGGCTGACAGGGGAAATGAAATGCCTGGGTGTGAAAAAAAACAACAGGGTTAAAACAAAAACGCACACATTCATGCAGAAACTAAATTCAATTTCACGTAGAAGACACAGTAAGAATACAGTGATATGAGCTGCATCACATGCCATTGAAAGTAGAGCTCTCCTAAACTCTGCAATGTGTTGTCTGCTATGCAGTGACAATATTACCTTGAAGTTAATTTAAATATTTAAGTATATATATGTGTGTGTGTGTGTATAAAAACATGGTGATTCCAGTTTTGGGTAGGGGAACACAATTTTATGCTACAATTTAAATTGGGAAAAGCTCAATAGAGGCTGGTGCTGACTGGTAGTTTCAGTATATGGATATGGTCTCTCTAAACTCATCTATCTGTCATGCTTTATCCAAGGAAGCACATCTGGTTAAAGTGATTTTAAGTGAAAGTCTTGCTGATGTGACAGAACAGTACGTGGAGGATACTCTTACATTAAACATGTTCAGTGTTAAATGGTTTACATAACTGAGGGAAGCTTAAGCCGCAATTTACAAAACCATTGTCTGTACTAAACCCAAGAGTACTAGATTGTGTTTTCATTATAAACACTCTCCAAATTAACCAAACTTAATGAATTCAACTTTCAAAATATCTCTTCCACAAAATAATTGAATTGGAGTGGCTTCCTGAATTCCTTGTCTTTGGAATGATAGGCACAAACAAAGTTGTTGTTATCTACAACAAATATGACTATTATTATGACAAAACAAATATGAGTTAATACAAATTATAAATAAAACCAATTGAACATTTCACTTAAAAAATAAGAATATTCTCTCAAATCTCTAAATCTAGAACTGCACACAAATTAAACTCTAAATCAAAGTACTGTTTGTGTAAAGGCATGCTGGGGCATTGTATGTTCTGACTGTACGGTTTCTTTACTGGGAAGTTGTGGTATAAGACACAAAAAACATGTTTTTTTTACCGGGGACTCTGCTCTTCCAAATATTTTCCATAGGTGTGACTCTGTTAGTGTTGCTGGTGCGAGTCAGGACAGGCCGGCAGGTTTGACAGCATGGAAGTCTGCTGTGGGTGTTGAGGTCCCTGCTGGGGCCTCATCCTGCACACAGCAGATAACATCACTCCGATGCTGTGCGACTCGATACACACATCCCTGTGTGCGGGTCTGCACAAGGGGCCATGCTAGGAAGGGAAAAGTGAAAGTGCTGGCATGGTTTTTAATTGCCCTTTGGAATCATGGATAAAAAATACAAACACGTATGGTTAAATATATTCAGGTAACATATGCATGTGTGTGTTTTTCATGGCTTTCCATATTTGTTTAATTAAACAAAAAAGGTTCTCTAAACATGTGTGCATATCGTATGTATATGTGTGTGTATGTGTTTAGCCAAGTAATACTAATTTTAACATTAAAGGAATCAAATCCCAACAGTAATGACTGTAGCTCACCCAGCAACTTTAGGTCAGATCACATGTTTTCCTGACTGATTGGAAGTGTATTCTGCTCATGCACGTCAAGGCTGATTTATGTGAATAATGATGAGGAAACCAAAGGAAGACCCCAGATGGAATTGTATCCACTAGGTTGAACACTGAGTGATAAGAGGGGAATTTTAAAAGACAGAGACGGATGCTTATGATAGTCCATATTTTCCAATATAAAATAGTTTGCACTGCATTGTATTTTCCCGTGGAAGCTGTGCTACAGTACAATAAATATTATATAATGAAATGTTTTGGTGACTGGAAGCTTCATAAAAAATACAATATCCAGAGTTCCATTGCTTGAATAACTGTTTTGATAATACAGCTGAGCGATATATATATTAAATTTAACTTGCATTTTGTTATGCTTTTTTAAAAAGCTGTATACAGTATATTCCCATGACCTGTGCATAAACATTTTTTTATGCTTTTCTGGATGCTATTCTGTATGCAGGAAGGGTAACAAGAGATGGGACTAGACAGTGGGGAGAAATGAATTGATATATGTGGCCTATGATACGTATGAAAAATAATGTAATATAGTCTAATTTCTCTTCAGTCCATATCTTCACTGGAGATGAAATGCAAGGTTTAAAGTATTATTTAAAAAGGACACTTGCTGTGATAAGATCATTTCAAAGCAGCAGGTATCTAATGCTGCATTATTAATACCTTTCACAACATGTTATTTTTAGTAAGAGATTGGTTGAAACTGTTTAGCAGAAATTCCCCCAAATCTGCAAGAGAAACCAATGTTTTTATGATGCCTTAATGATTCTCTCCATGTGAGTATTGTCAAATTTGATCTTGAGAAAATGTTGTCACTGTGTGTCTTATGTGTGGGTGTGGTCTTTTCATTTGCTGTAAGATATTGTTTAACTGCAGTGTAAGTTACAGTTGCTTTTTTGTTTATTTTTTATAATTGCTCATCTAAGCAATTCTGAACTGGCTAGTGAATTCCAGGTGAAAATGGAAGTTACATCTTGGCCAGTTTAATCATGGTTATTGTAATATATATAAAACAGTGATCAATTAAGGATGTCTCCTTACAGTTACTATAGCAAACTCACTGAAACAAAGGAGAAAAGGAGCAGAGGGCGGTGCTCAACATATTATTCATGCACCCATGGTCTACATGGCAGAGTGTCTTTTGAGAAAAAATGAAATTAGTCTGAGCAAACACAATTCAATATCTGTGACACATCTGGTCTTCCAGACTAAACATGCTAGGTGCTGTTCAGCATATTTACATTGTCACATTGTTTACAACAATAATCATAATAATAATATCAACATCAAGTGTTTGGAGACTGTAATGATTGAGTCTGTTGTTTAAATATTAGGCTTCTTGTTAATTTAAATTCTAACTTTCATATTCATCTTGACAATTTCATGTCAGGAATAGCACAAAGAAAATCAACACAATAATTACACATTTTTCTGGTTATTGTTGTCTTGTTTTTCTTAATATTGGCTCTGTTGTCAGAATTCTCCTCTGTATTGTTCGTCACATGGTATGACAGCCGGCTCACTCTCCCTAATCTAAATATGCACAGCCAGAGCAAATCTGGGTCAGTTGTGTCCAGTAATGCATGTGTTAATGCATACTTTAACGTTTTGAGAATATCCTGTTAATGCAAACGTACAAATGGAGGGACACTGATGCAGTGCTCGCACAAGACAGTTGTGTTTTTAGCTGTTTTGCTCTATCTGTATATTTTCATTGACCTGCTACTCTTATTATATTTTTATTGTAGCTATTTATTATGGGATATAATCATAACATTTATATGCCAGTAAATCCATAAAGTGAAACCACACATTTACACATTCTGTGTACATCCAGATGTCAAGCTTTGTTTATTTATGTCCTAGTTATTTTTGTTTTTTTTTTCTTCTGGACTGCTTTCATATGTCTTATTAGTCTGCAAAAACTTTTATTAAAAAAATAACACTTCACAAATTCTGTTAGTGTTACTGTTGGTTGGGCTATGACAGATCAGAAGAAAAACATATGGAAAACATCACATATAAAGCTTTATAATACTGCATTTTCTGTAAGACAGATGCCTAAACAATACAGTGCAACATATTCTGGAGCATTAGTTTCTAGGTCTTTAGCTGTATTTTTGCAGAGCTATTAACAATTTCCTTTTGATTGTATCAACTGTAGTGTCTCCAAACAAAACTGAACTACTGACATTTTCCTACCAGAGTTTTTTCATTTGGTATCCATATGAGCTTGCAAGCCAAAATTGGAACACATTCCTCAGATCAGTCAGATTGGCTTCAGCGAGACCCTTGTTTGGCCAGAGAGTTGGGCACTCTGTGTTCCTGTAAGGCCTCTGCATGTCACAGGGACAAAGGAGGAAGAGGATACGCACAGCGCTTTTCTGAGATGTATCCGCAATCTATCCTCAGCGTTCCGCACCACCCTGTTATATTTTAATTTATCAGCCGATCGAACTCCGGGGACTGTACAGATCTATCCACAGTGCTTATTATTCAGTAATGCTGGAGAGTTTTATTGATATTTGTAGGGCTGGAAAAAATGAGTTTCTGACAGGTTCGATATCAGTGCTACAAAATCAAATCAGTCAAATGAAAAAAAAATCTAAAAATAAAACTTAGGCTGGGCTTGCCTACTAAGGTGTGACTGGCACAACTAGGCAGCATTCAAGATTGCCTAGGCCCAGATCAAATGGGAACTTCAACCCATCCCACCAACCTCACAAACCCAACTCGATACTTTTTTTGGCCTGAGGCTTCTCGCTTCTACGAATGGAAAACCACCATCAAGTATTGGGTTTGGAATTTGCAATTGATGACAGGGTCAAAGGTTTGATTTAATTCAGTCCCAGTCAGTTATGGAACCAACTGTGTCTTTTATGGACATGGATTCTGAATCAAAAGCATATGCAAAGCACGAGTCAATTGGTGTTCTAATTGCAATACCCCTGCCTTAATTAGTAAATACTGATTTCCTGTACAATTTTAAATCTTCACTGTTATTCTCTCATTTAAATAGTTGACATTGACAAGATATAACCTTTTAACTTAGAAGAGATAAAGGGCATACTTTTAACAAATATACCTGCTATTTTTTTACTTAAAATTGTAATTGACATCTTAATGTTTAAATTATATCAACTTTTACAGGATGTTATTTTCTGTTTTAGCCCTTTCAGCAATGTGATATATATTGCCTGTATATTTGAGTTTTGTGTTTCTCTAAAACAATTTGTTTCAATATTTCTTGCAGCCCCATGGGTTACGTGGGTATTTAAAATGTGCTGAGTTCCATTGTTTCAAACTCAAACCTATCAAACTTCACACTCTGTTGTGCCCTCACATCGACCTGAAAATGAGCCAGCCGGATGCCATGGGAAAAGCTGAGGCCAGCCTACAGGACTTATGCTCTGTTTGTGGCCAGAGACATCTTCCAGAGGAAAACCACGAGTACAGCTACCAAGATGAAGTGGACGATGACCTCATTTGCCACATTTGCCTGCAGCCTTTAACTCAGCCACTAGACACACCATGTGGCCACACCTACTGCACCGAGTGCCTTACGAACTTCCTCTTGGAGAAAGATTTCTGCCCAGTGGATAGGATGCCCCTTATGCTGCAGACATGCAAGAAATCCAGCATCTTGGTTCACAATCTCTTGGATAAGCTGATAGTATCCTGTCCCTTTACTGAACATTGTACAGAGACCATGAACAGATGTGACCTCGAAGCACACCTTCACAACAGGTTAGACCAAGGTTGTTATTTTATTAACTTTTTGTTTGTTCAGTTTTGTTTTACTGATTTGCTTTTATTGTGTTTTTATTATTATTATTTACATTGGAGGAAAAAACAAGAAATAAATTTACGGTCAATTAGAATTGTATCCTGAGAATACACCTAAGCAGTATCACAACTCATTTTAAATCTTTAATCCCATCAATTTGTTGCAGATTAAAAAGATACAGAAGGCTATTACACCATGTCACATTTCCTCTTTGCTTGTGTTGACCTCATTTCACTATCATGTTCTTGTCTTTAAACCACCTCTTCCTGTTGTAATGAATATGAGAGGATCGTTGTGTCTATTTCTCTTTCCCCTTCTTCTGAAGTCCAAGGGCTGATGATCCCGATTGCAGAGAGCTGAAATCACCCCTGAGAAATGATTTGGATCATAGTTACTACATTATGCATTCCCTCATACTCCCTTGTGGAAAGCTTGCAATTAGTTATAAAGTGTGATTTAATCAGATATAGCTGAATTAATTATATTCTAAATGTTTATTCTTCATTATTTTTAAAAGTCAATAGTTTTAAAATTCATTTCATTTGTCTGGCTTTTTTGTAATCATTTATACACATTGCCCCAAGGATTGCAGTATTAATTGCATTGTACAGAGCTGATATAAATTCTGTTTAATTTAAATTCTAGATTAATAATCACACTCACCCTCTGTTCTGTAGTTTTGAATATCTACTGCAATATTACAGTTCCAGGGTCCCATGGGCTCCCATTGCATTACCTACATCAAAACCTTCTCTTTCCAGATTTCTTTTAATTATCTCCTTAAAAAGTCATGTCTTTATTAATCTTTTTTTACAGTCATGCATCTTAAAATATTCCAAAGAACAACGTCAAGAGCATAGTTTGTATTTCAGGCATGTATTTGTCAAAAGTAAGTCTATCATCGATACATTTAATCAGAATGATGATTCTTTAATGATTTTTTTAAAGAAGACAGTGTGTGAAGCCTATGTTACAGGCTTGCATCATTCCCATATTAATCAGTTTAGACTGGGTTAATCAGTTCCTAGTTTAAAATGACCAGGATTTGAATAATGAGAGAGTTGTCTTGCCAAGTATAACAATGGCTTCCACTGAGGCATTCACTTGTCTGGGCTGTTTTTATTTCAGGGTTTGCAATGCATAGGCAGATGACAAATGTCTCTTTCTTAAAGGTTTGATGAAGACTAAACTAAAGTAGACTTCAGAATGCCATTAAAGGGTAACAATCTTGCAATTCCAAGTTTTACAGCAGTGTGGTGTTCTTGAAAACAGTCTATCCCTGCTGTTGTTCTAATAATATACTCTCTGCTCTGTCTTCATTAAACTGTGGTGTCTCAGTTTCATAGTACTGGCCTTTCTGTAGAGGGTTGTAGATTGTGGTTAATATAAATAATTGGTGCTGAACTGTTTTTCTGCTGTGATTTTAAAAGGTGAATAGTGGCCGCTGAGAAAGTCTGCTATAGATATTTAAGATATGATTCGCTGTGGCTAGATAGAGAGAGCTCATCAACAGTAAATAGCCAAGGCGCTCATGACATGTGTGAGTAAATGTCCAGTGGAAAAAATATATTTTAAAAAGCTGTATACAGTATATTCCCATGACCTATGCATAAACAATGTTGTGTGTGTGCTCAGTCACTAATGGTAATTATGCAGATTCAGCATGTGTTCACAGTTAGCTGCACAAAACATTTTGAATATAGTGTGTGAGGATATATAACTGTGAAAATAAAACTGGATAAGATTTACACAACAATTCAATAATGCAAACCAATATCAAACAGAATATTTAAACCAAACACATTGTTTCAAAGAAGGGGGGGATCTCAAAGATATTTAGTCTATTTGTGATATATTTGTTGTGAAAATGACAAAAGAGGAATATAAGTAAGGTTACAAATGAAGATCTGTCAATGATGTAAGAGCCTTGTGGACTGAAAGACTTATACTATCCTGAGTGTGTAGGAAACTGTGGCACTCCATCTGTCATATTCTGAAACGTAAAAGTAAAATAGTGATGTTAGATGTAAGTCTAAGCTATGTGCAAAAAAAAATCCTCTAATGCAGTGCATTTTATTTATGGCTGACTTCTATTCTATTTCATTCCTTTAATGGCATCTAAAGTGATTCTCACTAAATTGACATATGAAATCACAATATGAGTTATGCATTTGTGCCGTATTCATGTTAGATTTTCTATTTCATCTGTGTCCCTTAAGTATCTCAGGCAGGCAGGTTGAGTCACCTCTAATTCAAAGAAGCCATTAAAGTGACAAGTATCGTGCTGTTAATTCCATTAATTGCAGGGTTTTGAATAAAGGAATTTAAAACCTTTAATGAAGAGTATAACAATTACCATCAACGAGATCGACTAAGTGAGTCAGAGTTTAGAATTAGTCTCGTCACTTGGACAGCCGGGCAGGTTTTGCAGGTTTGCCTTCCAAAAGGAGCCCTTCGCTATTATTCAGGAGAGCATAATGTTTCACGCTTTCTCTCCGATTTCACACTTTAAACCCCCTTTGTAAGGAAGTAGGGTCCTCGTAGAAAGAACGCATTATGTAGAAGAAAAAAAAAAACTCCTCACCGTCTCCATTCAGAAAACAGGCTTCTGTTTTAGTAATGAATATTGATTTGCAGAGTGCTTTCATTTTTCTTTTCTTTTTTTGCTACACGGCTGTTTCTTCTAAGCAGCAGGACCAATCTGCAGCGTGGGGAACTTCCCAACATCAGAAAGGGGGGTCAGGGGATTCATAGTTCACCGGATAGCCAGCCTCCATGGGCTTGCGTATTTCTCTAGACAGGGGAGGTAAGTGGTAGTGCCCCGGATGGCTGAGTGGCCAATGAGAGTGATGGCAAAAGCCCTCACAGCTCCCAGAGCACCCTTCAGTATGCGCGAGGTTGGTTAGCTCTCTTTGCCTCACAGTGGTTTGTGCTGCAGTATAAGTCACTGTCTCGCCAGCCCTCCTGTGCTGGTCCTACACAATCACGTCCGTCCGCCCATCTGACAGTCAGATCAGCTAATCCTCTTACGGTTCAGTGATGTTCAGCACAGATTAGTTTAAGAGATCTAAATCAGATTCCAAATGTGCCACCTTCTTTTTTTTTTCTTTTTTTTTTCCATCTTTTGATTGAGATGGCAAGGGAGTCTTAAAAAAGAGGGATTGATTAAGAACCAGGATAAGATTTCAGTGTCCTTACGAGAAGGGGAAAGAGAGCACAGCAAGATCTCCAGCGTGCCGGGAGCCCTTTGCAATGAAGGCTCTCCTTCTGTTGGTCTTACCCTGGCTCAGTCCCGCAAACTACACAGACAATGTGGGCAACCTGCACTTCCTGTACTCAGAGCTGTGAGTAGAGTACCTGCTCTCTCTCTCTTTCTGTTTTTTTTTTTTTTTTGTGCAGTTGTTGCATTATTGTGATTTATTATTATTATTATTATTTTCAAACTTATTTAGAAAATGGAAAAAAAAATAAGTTGATTTGGTCTTGTAGGTAATGCAGTGTGGTTCTGCAGAGAGGGACTTTGCATGGTAGTCAGCATGTATCTCGATATATGCGCTGCAAGAGCACTTGAATTTTGATCTTGCATAGAAGTAAAACATTTCCACTCAGTGAATGCTGTTGTGTCTGCATGGCATGCCGGTGCATCTGTCAGGCTTTTACTATGAAAGCTGTTTCGTGCATCCCGGCTGCACATGGGGGAGGTGTGTGCTACGATATATCGACATGATTTAAATTAATGATCCTTAAGATGGACATTTAAAGTAAGTGTTGTCAATTCCTTTTTCAGCTGCATGCTTTGTATTTTGCAAGCATTCTGTTCAGGATGGATGAATTAAAATAATGCTGTAATGTTGATTCCATAACGTTCCATAATGTTGTTTATTTTTGATATTGTTTTGTCTTTGTTAAGCCTAAAAAAGTTTGATAAGCCTTCAGATTTCAAATGTTTTGAATTTAGACTTGTCTGCATTTGTATATCCACTAACTGAAACCACTCCACCCATCATTTTTTGAATGAATGCACACAGCTAGCTTTGTATAGAAGGAAAATGTTTCACTCACAGAAATGGAAAGAACTGGATGAATGCATGAGTTTTCTAAACCACACAGATACAGCAGAGCATGTTTGAAGATTTGGCAGTGTTTAATTTACTACAATGATTTGCAGAAAACTGAAAGCTAACCTTGAAAGCACACTTCTCTTCAAATACCGGATAATTTTTGAAATCTTCAACCATTATTTAATAAATGAAACTGCTTGTATTGCTTTTTACATACTAAATAAAGAAATAAAGTTATGTACTATAACCTATAATATGTAATTTCCCTGTTTCTCTAAACAAAAGACTAACTTAACCTAAAGCTACATCATTTAAAAACTATTTTTTCAGGGGAAATCAAAAAAATGATATACACAGCTAAAATTAAGATTTGCCTGTGTGAAATGTTTCTGTTAGCATGAAAAGAGAAGAAACAAAACAGCCGAGGAGCTTTGAAAATCGCCTCTGTATGTCCCATTATCTGTCCATTTAGCCATCTGTCTGCAAATGCACATAATACTTGAAATATTAAGAGCAGGGAATCAAGGTTTTTCTAAAGAGATTCTTTTCTGAGCTTTGAGTGTGGGTCATACCAACCTTAGATTGTTTGTAAATATTGTATAGCTTGACTTACACTTTGGACAGTCAAATTACAGAAATAATGATTTCTGTTAGAATATAATAAAACAACACAAGAATGTTCTGTTCTGCACCTCACTAGAATGCTGTAGAATACTAATATTCCAGAACGTGTTGAATAACTTGAGCTCCTCTCTGTTGTTGTTGTTGTTTAACTATTCATCTCCACCACCTTGTGTCCCTAATGTATTTGTTTCCCTCTATCTGCATTTCTATTTGGACACTTCCATTAACCTGTCTTGTCAGTGTGAGCCTCTGACACTGACTGTCAGGTCTGCTTTCATTAAATGCAGGTGCCTGGTGTAGCTTTGTGATAAATAGTCTATTAATACAACAGCGAGAGAAAGATGGACTTAGTCGCCTTGGCTTTTTAATAATGTAATGGCACCATGTTAAAAAAAGAGCTGCAATTACAAATGCATTCATAAGTGTTTGACTGGTGTTGTGCTGGCTGATAGCAAGCTGCAGTCATCAGGTTGCTGACGGCACGTGCCGGCCTATAAAGCCCACTAACCCCATGCTGGGTTTGACGTGAAAATCTCAGGCACCTCCTCAAACCTCTCATTATGGTTCCCTTTTGCAATGTCTAACACCTTAATATGTTGTCGTTTCTCTTTACCTGTCCTGCAGACAGAGAAATTATGTACCAACGGTGAAACCCAAAGTGGAAGTGATTATAAAGTCACTGGTATATCGCAAATGAACGCTGTACTTCACTTCTGTGTTTGAGCTGCTGTGTGGCTTTTAGCTCACAAGCCCATGCGTGTTGTAAACACATCATTCTTATTGAAATGCTACCTTTATAACACATTTAGCTTAAACCCCAAGATGATTGTGAAATGAGGTGTTTGTGTTGCTGTGGTTATCTCCATGTACCACATGTGGATAATTGAGGAAGGCAGTAACTTAGTGGAGATCTGCTTGGATTTATGTTGGTTTCTTTTTGGAGTCATCCTTTACAGTCCATGCCCTAACTGGCACCAACATGCAAACTTTGTTATCTGTTTGTTGTGCAGATTCATTATATATAATCACTCTACATTTCCAGCAGAAACATGCAGCAATTGATGTAGGTTTTTGCAGTGAACTAACAGCACTGCCTCAGGGACTGAAACAGTGCATTTATACTGGTAAAATATTGATTCTGCAAGTTGTGAAGTGAAAATTGTGGACATTGTCTGACATTTTATGGTGCCTTAAAGTCTTCTGCTATTCAGAACTGCTGTGCTGCAGTATACCTTGCTTTTCTCCATTTTTGACTTGACATTTCATTTCTACCATTCTTCTTGTTGACATTGCCGTCATCAAGCCAAACTTAGTCTTAAAGACTTTTGATCTTTTCTAATGCTAAATTAGAATCGGGAAACGTGTCTGAAATCCTCACAAATTTGACACATCCTAAAAGGATTAACTTGTGAGTTTGCTTAATGAAATTGATGATTAAATGTGATTGCTGGATTGAACTTTGGTTTAATGATAAGAGCAATTTATTTTGAAGCATGATTTGAAGTTAAGAACTTGATATGCTATAGATGGCTTTATAACCAATTTATTTTGGTGTCTGTGAGAACTGGGTATCGGAGAGGAAATTGCACTAATTATAGTTTTGTTTGGATTATATATTTATCTTATTATTCTAGGTTCCCTCTATGTCACTCTGCATTAGTTTAATTGAAGTAAGAATGTAACGCAGATTAAAAAGAAAAGTGTCTTTGATTAATGTGGGTTTGGAATGAAACGTTTTCCCAGTGAACTTAAAGCAATTATTGGTGACAACTTAGTTTAGTGTCAGCAGGATTCTGAAAGGTTGGTGGCTGGCATAAACATCAGACTTCTCACTATCCTTCAATGGCAGGTGGGGGCGATCTGTATTGCAAAAATAATAATTGCCTTTTTAAAATGTATTATTTATGGATGTTGTTTTTTTATGATCCAATAAATATTGGTAGTGACTGAATCTGTGATTTTAAATGGTTGAGTGTACTAAAAATCACCTAGAGCCCTTCTGAAAATCAGGATTTGCCTCTTTTAGACCGATAATCAGCCTTTCTGCTTTGCTGCAAGCAGAGGAAAACAGGGAGGAGACCAGAGGGGGAAAATGCAGTTCTACAGCCTCTTAGCTGTGCCTTTTCGAGATGCATCCTTTCTAAAGCAGTGTTGTTTTCTTCACCGGCAGTAATCAAACCTCAACATTAACAAATTAAACCTAGAAAACAGGGTCTGTATTTTATATATACAAAAACTGAAATGAAGGTGTGAAGTGACTCCACGTAATTTAACATCTTAAACAGCAATTTACTAATAAAAAAATCCACTCCATCTAAGATGCAACATATCTTGGGCACACAGGACACAGATGAGGTTAAAAACACACAAACATTCATCCCTTTCCATGACATTCTGTTCATAGTTAGAGGTTATTTGAACTGCATTTATCTCGCACCTAATATCTCTTGTCACAGCATGCATGTCTCTAGAGAATTTGACTGTATCTCCAGGTTTCCCCAAGTACCAGTAATACTCCACCCTGTGCACACATGGAATATAAGCTGCAGAAATCTAAAGGAGAGCTGTTTTTCCCTCTGTTCTCAGAAGAATTAGTAATCCTCAGTGAAAAATGTATGTATTATTTTTTTGACATCATAGGATTATCTCTGAAGAACGATACATTAGTCATATGTTTCTGTTGGTGTTTTCATTCAATTGTGATAGGGAGGGTTGCTGGTTTTATTATTTTTTTAAAGATTTTGAGTTTAAAGCTGAGAGACATTGTATTGTTTTATTTATTGCCCTTGCTTTCTAGTCTTATGGGAGTATTTTCTATTTGATTAGTAATCTGTTCAACATTTGGTGCATTTCTTTTGTTTCTGGAGAAACGTGTTATAGGAGTTATTGTAACTCTGGCCCATTCCTCTGCTTACACACACTGCAGGTACAATTGTCCCTTAGATATTGCCAGTTTTTAGAGCAGCCAGTTCATTCTCTAGCCTCATCCATCCTTGGCATCTGAACCCTTGACTGCCCCTTTGGATGTGAAGTTGAGTCTTATTGATCAGTGGTGGTGATATAGACACATGTCAAGTGGGGCTTAGAGATCAGCACATTCTTTTCACTTATGATTGAGCCTAGGCCTTAGAAGGGGGTTTTCTTGTAATATATTAATATACATATATGTTTATGTATTTATTAACACACCCTTTCCACTCATGCTTTGACTACATAGGCTTATATATTTTTAGTAAAGTGAAATAACACATCCATTCACCAGCCGTTATTGATGCCTTGTTAACATCACATTTCTGCTGTAAGTGAAGACAGTGAGTCAGTTTTATTCCATACAGCATGCCAATCTGATATGTATATTTGTACAGTACTATTTTATATGTGCATGTGTTGCAAAAGTCATATTGAAGTATAGTAAACAGAAGGAACTGAGTAAATATTATACTAATTCTCTCAGTCTTGGCTACTTAGTGTATTCAGTTCAATAAAATACTTTAAAGGTGATTATGTTTGTTTAGCAATGTTGTTCAGGTCTGTGCACTTTTGGAATAGAGCAAAGAATGGGAAATTAACTGTTAAAGTGCTTCTGAATAGTGATATATTGCCATGTATTCTGCAGTGTAAAGGAATATGGAACCGACCTACAAATTGTTTTTATCCAATGTTCAACATTTTAATACCTTACATGGTGATAGATTTTAAAATATGTCTGAGTCTAATGCAATCGAACAAGGACAATATTTTGTAGCATGCTTTCCCAGACTCTTTAACCTGTTATAAAACCAAATGAAAAAGTGACATTTCAACTTTTACAAAAATAATAATTTTAGGTAGGATAAGTTACTTAGTAGTTTTGACTTAGGTCAGTCCAGTTGTATGTGCTATTAATTGCTGTTACCATGTCATACTTCATTATTTAGCTTTTGACCTCACCCTTTAAGGTACCTCTGCCCTCAAAGTAACTTGTCGATGCTTAGTGTGCCTGACCAGCCGCAAACCCAGGGCAGGGGGAAGTGTAGTTGCCACTACCCCTGTCAGATGAAGCCAAAAAGCAGGTGGAGGAGAATTGAAACGCACGGCAAGACATTTTGGTTGAGGTAACTGTAAAACAATCCCTTCCTTGCAGTTCATTGGATGTTGCTGTTTATTATGGAATGGTTATTGCTTTCTTCAGCTGATAATGTGGATCCTGCATGTAGTAAGCTGTAATGTTATGCATTTTCAATATTTGAAGTTTTGACACCATCACTTTGCTTCGTTTTCTGTGGCCTACGGTTTCAAATAAACGCCTGCCTTCTCAGCCCTTATAGTAAAAGAGGGATGTCAGTGATGTGCATTGAAGTGAACCCTGAGTGTAGAAGAAGACGAGACAATATGCCCTGCTGAATCATTGCACTGGCACACTGTGATTAAGTGTTCGAGAGAAGAAAAAAAAAGAAAAAAGCAGTCTAAGCCCAATTTATCAATGTGTAGCTGTGCTTCACAATGAATGAAAGACACGTCCCGCTACTCTGAAAACCCTGACAGTAAGCTAGTGGACCAGTTAATTTAAAGACTTCAAGTATGTTATATTTCAAGTCTTTTTCCTCAACATATAATAGAAAAAGTGAGAATATATTCTGGCATAAAAGCCCTATTGGGCCAATTACGTATGTAGTATTGTAACATTGCATTGTTTATTTCATTTTTTTTGTCTTGTTTAAATGTGTTTTCTAGGCAGCAGCTTGTTAATGGTTGTCAGTTGGGATGTTGTTGTTTTGTTTTGTATAACCCTTTTTTTTCATTTCCTGTGCCTGTCCATGGTGTAACTATTGAATTGGGCCCATCGATTATGTACCCCTATGTTTCATTAGCACAGTAATTGTATCATCTCCTTCCTGTGCACCCATCCCCCATCACACCATTTTGAAACACTTGTAAACCCAGACACAAATGCGTAAAGGACTGGTTTGTTCACAGCACTTAATCATATGGACAAAAAACACTGGTAAATAATTGAGTAAAAATCTCTTATAGTACTAGTGGGACCTGGCGTTTTCTGCATTCAGACAATGGCATTATGTTTACAGCTGCAGACATCAACACTCCTACGTTTCTTAATGAACAGTGTAAAGAGCTTCTTATTCAGTGAGGTTGGTGGTGCGCTGCTCTTCCGGGATGCTACAGAGCAGGGAGGTGGTGGGGTTTATTCCACCGTTATCTGAGTATTAACAGTCCCATTGGATGCAAATCCACACAAAACAAACACCATATAAGTATGTGTTCATAATGTATGCCAAAATTGGGCTCTTTTTGTATAATTAGAATATATGGGATACATTTTAAACGTATTTTAAATAGATTTATCTGTAATCTATATATATTTATCATGTATGGTCACAATATAAGATGTGCTTAGGTTCTCACAACGTTTCAAAATATAAAATAAATACATGGATTTTAGATTAAAATAAATAAAATAAAAAATCAGATGTATATGTGCCCATTTTGGCCTGCAAATAATATAAGGTCTTACATTTTTACTATATATTAAAACTATAATTTCGCACAGCTGTTTTTGTCAGCTTGATGTATCAGTTACAAAGAACGTCTCGGAAGCTCTTTGGTGGCGTTGTCAGCCGCATGACAATGCAGTCAGAGCAGCAGAGCACAAGTCATCCCCCCAGGCTTTGATCCACTCCCTCTCGGCCACTGCGGTGCTGCCGGACCTTGGGAAAATTGCTTGGCCTGTGTCAGCTTTATCTGGCTGTCAGCTGTTATAGAAACAAAGCAATTAATCAGGGGAGGGATGTTGAGTCCAGGCAGGTTTCATGCTATCTGCAACATTCAGATTATAGAAGCTGGTTTCATTTCAGTGTTTTATGCCCACCTGTGGAACAAGGAGAAATGTACTCAAGAAAAATATAATCATTTATTTGTAATTATTTTCATTTTGAATATAGTTTGTTGTGAATTGTAAATGGCTGCCTCTGAGAAACAAGCCAACGTTTTAAAATGTGGTGAGTAATCTTATTTTGGAGTGAACAGAAAGAAACTGTAAATAAAAGACTCTCAGTGTGGAGTTTATTTTGGTTAGCAGCTTTTATCATTCCCATCATGTTGCTTATTAGACGGTGTAATTTCGTTCTTAAATACCATGTATTGTTTTTATTAACAACGGCCCACAGTGTTGTCATTCCCCAAATCCCAACTGCCCTCTCTTCCATTTCTTACAGAAACAATATGCTGTACAGATATGTATTTTGTTAAATGAACACAATACAACTACTCTCTAATAATATTACAGGACCTTAAGGGCCATAATGTTTATGTGAAGTCAAACTGAGATCATAAATAGAATTACTGTTTTACTATATGCCACCTAAATTGTATTTTTCGGTTTCATAACATTCATAAATTGTTTCTTCAAAATATATATATGTGAGCCAACCCAGTTTGACAAATCGCTGGATAAATTATAGCAAAATACCTGAATTGCTTCTTCATGTGCCCAGAAGGCTTTATTTTATCATTATCAGATTGCAGTTTTAAATTTCATTTTTCAAATATGCCATGCTTTGAGGCAAAGGGATGGCTGAAGAATAAATATATGTGTCCACAGTGCTTTGCAACTAATAGGGTACCAGCTCTTATAGGAGTGGGATTATAAACACTATTCAAAAGAAACCACAGTCCCAAACCCAAATCCCATTAGTTCTTTATTCACAGACTATTCTCTATTCTGTGCTTTGCTTTTTCAAACAACCATCATCTATTGCTTGAGCATCTTTAGCAAAGGGTCAAGCAAAATAATTTAATGTACTTTAGAGTGGGTACGAACAACAGGCAATTCATTTCTTTTCTGTATGAAAAAGTGAAAATTGCTACTACATTGGAGTTCCTGGTTGAATTCTAACTAACAAAGAAAGAAGCAAACAAACATACAATAAAGCAAATAAATAAAGAGATAAATAAAGGAATTTCCATTACTATTGTTTTGGGAATGAATAAGGCTTTCTCTGTTGCAAAAACATTGAAAAGAAAATATATTGTAAACCATTGCCTCAATAGAGTGTTCCTAATTTGTGTGGGAGGGAAGGTTTTTGTTTTGTTTTCCATTGAATTAGATGTGCTTAATTTGATGAGCAGGTTTATCCGGCCTGGATCATTTGTAATGCTGAATTTACATTTGAAGATAGAATATAGAAAACCCCTAATAAAACTGTCACACATTATTTAAATTGTTTAATTTCTAGAACAGTCTGAACCTTTTGCTGGAAGTGCTAATGTCTTGATCTTTGTTTCTAGTGGAGGTGGATAAGTTAAGGAGGGGTCAGAAATCTGTCAATTAATGAGAGGAACTCATTAACTGTTTAAAATGATCCCACACGAAACCCTAGCGGTAAACAATCTTCAGTTCTGTGGGAAAAAAATTGTACGGACTATCATATTGCTGATAAATTGGTTATGGTCTTAATTTGGTATTACTTGAAAATCTGAAAAGCTACATGATTTAAATAGCTATACCAGTTGTATAAGTTTTGTGAGGAAAATGTTATGTAAATGTAATGTATTCAGAAGAGTGATACAGGTTTAGTAATAATTCTATTAAACCTCATGGCGGTGAACTCTGCTATCTGAGGCACACATGTTGTAATCTTTTCTGTGGTCAGACAAAAGATTTAGCTCTGCAGCAGAAAGAGAAATCCAAGCTGAAGACTGACAACCACAGACCAGTAAAAGTGTTTATGTAAAATGGCAGTTTAAATAAACAGACCCATTTCAGCTAAGTCATTATGCATACACTTTGTTCTCTTCTAAAGACACCACTTGGTTCAGTCAAGTACAAAGGCTCTGAGAAGGAGAAAATGCATGTTTCATGTAGTACCAAAGGATGCTTCTGGTATGGAACAACACTATTTCTTTATAAGGTTCAACTGTACACAAAAGACTTCTTCATTAACTGAAATAATAAACTTGATGATTCTGTGAACATCTTTATGGATTTAAAGCCCCAATACAGACTTTATTCTATTGATATTTGTAACACACACACACACACACACACACACACACACACACACACACACACACACACACACACACACATGGTATTGGGACATCTTTCTGTGTTTGTTACTTCAGTCCAAAACTTTCCTTGTTTCTTCAAATTCCAAGTAAACCAAATACCCAAACTATATTTTAATTGAAGAAAACAAGCATTTAATGTAGCGGTCACACCTTACGATAATGGGCACCTATTTTTAACTCATTGATGTGTGAATAACACATGCATACCTTATACACTGTATCTGAGTTCTGCTGTTAATCACATGTATAACAAGGTTAGGGTCAGAGTTAGGCATAGGGTTACAGACTAGGGCAATAACAATCTGACAATGATTGATCCTGAATTGCTTTATAGCCTGTTTAAAGATTACTGAAATATATTTTTACATATCAAACAGTGTGCTTAATCCTCAAGATAGCAAACTACATGTCTGGAACCAATGTGAATCCTAGAAAAATCTGCTAATAAATAATAATAATAATAATAATAATAATAATAATACAATAACATTTGTACACTTACTAGTTGACATTGTTGAGATATTACTCACCTACATGGCATTTCATTTTTGTAAATGCATGACTTTAGTCGACAGTGGGAAAGCCTTTCTCTAACTGTATACTCTATTTTCTGTTTTTTTGTTTTTTAATATGACATCACTCTTCACAGCATTAATCTTTCGAATACTGTCTAAAAACCTGCATGAAATTATTGTTGCTTTACAGTTGCTCATAATCAGAACTGGGTGAGTTTTGCTGGATTAGACATCTGTGAGCTGGTACAATGATTTTCATAAGGGCAGCACAGCAGATTTGTAATATAGATGTTTGGGTTTAGTCTTTAGACCTGTTCGCTACTGAGGTCTGTGCTCAGTTTGACATGAAATCCTGATAAATGAGAGCTTCACTCCGGACCTCTTTGTGAACCCCACAGAGGAATGGTTTTCCTTGTGTTGCTGTTAGTAATTTGGTGTTAGTTTTAGTACGAAAAATATTTAAGCATTTTTTTGATGGGCTTTTAAATTCCATTTTGTGAACACCCCCTCCTCCATTCCCTTAAAAAGCAGTTCCATCAATCATTGTCAGCCTGTCTCCATCCCTTCAAAAGAGAAGACAACTGAATCATGCTCTGTGTCATTCAAAACAACAAGAGTAAACAACAAAAAAGATGCATCTGGGAAAAGATGTCTGTTCTACTTATTTACTGCAGGATTATTAAAATCCCTTATATATGATAACATATATGTATTTGTGGCTGAATTCAATACTGGAATCTTACTGGATCATTGAAAGTTTGAAGTGAGGAACAGTTTGGTTGTATTTGTTGTGCATTAAAAGATTGGTTTGTTCAGGTTTGCCAATGAGCGAGTGACAAGGACTGTGATGCTCCTTCAGTCTGGATTAGGGAAGCTACTGGAGTGTATTAGAGTCTTCACAGACATCCTTTGGGCAGAACTGGGGTTTGTGATGAATTATGCAGGAACAAAATGGATCGAAATGGCCATCTGGCTCTTCACACCAAAGATGCCTGTTTTTTGGATAGGAAAGCATAGCATCAGTCTTCAAACTTAGTGATCTTTATGATAAATGCTTAGTCAGTGCCTTTGAAAGGTTATGGAGATTTACAAACTCTACTGAGCCACTTAACACACCCTGAATGATAGAATTGGGATCGGGATGGGCATGCTTATATGATTGTTGGTAAAAACAGTCTCTAAGTGTCTCTCTCTCTCTTGATCACCTGATCATCTCTGGAAACACTAAATTATTTTGGTCAATTGGTGTGTGTGTATTTGTGTAATAAGAAACACTGTATTTGGGTTAGGGATGATAATCCACTCATCTAAAAGAGGATTTCAAATTCTCAGAGGTTTGAGTTTGTGGTCATGTTTATTTCAGGCTTTGGAATACCGCGCTTTCACAAGAAAACAGTATTTTTGTCTTAATGTGCGTGCTGCCCTGTAATCTGCCATTACTAATTATTATTTTGTCCTGTGATGATAACAAATACTGAAGGCTGCATGAATCCCACTAAGAGAGAGACTTGTAAAAATTGTTTGACAAGAAATCTATGTATACCATTATTTTCTTTTCAGATCTTAACCTTTGGTCGAGTCTTTGAAATGATGTAATCATGGACTTGCTCCCATCTTCCTTTGTAACTACACCTTAGATGACAGAAGCTTTTTAGTGTGTGTTTTCAGGACGTGAGAGCTTAATGAAAGCTTTTTGGGTTTACTGATGGTGAAATGACTGGTCTTGAAGTCATGTACAACGGAAAGCCTGTGTGTGTGAGAGACTGTAATTTCCTCAAGCTCAGTGCTCTATAATTGAGCTGTTTACATAGTAATACCTAACATCACTATTTCTGACCAGGACGTACAGATAGGTTCAGAGTCTAAAAGCATTACAGGTCCAGATACCTATAGGGAAGATTGCTGTTTGTTTGGTTTGCTTTGATGTTCTTAAACTGTTAATTTAAAAATGCAATTAGAGTTGTAGGAAAACGTCATTTAAAACAGCACAATGTTATTGTTCAGGATAGTCATTAAGCGTTTCAAGCAGCTGAGTGCTTAAGCAGTTGGCTCTACCTTTATCTTGTAAGGCAAGCTGATTTTAATTAACATTATCCAAAGCTTTTAAGACTGGCTTAGATAGCTACACAATTGTAGCACTGTGAGTGCATTGTGGTAAGAATATCTTATGTATATGTACATTCAAGTTTAGTTGTATCCAGTATGAGACATTATATTTAAACAGTATTATTATTGTTATATTCTCACTGCTTCCTCATTACTTCCTACTGAATAGTTATGTTCAAAGAAAGACATTGAAAGTTATTGGCAATAAAAATCAACCAAATGCATGCATTTAAAAAATAATAATTTACTTGGCAAAAGCTTGCATTCCTGAATGTTAAGAAAATACACTTTACATATCAACAAATTTTAAGGCCTTGAGGAAATAATGTCGTCTTAGCAGTAAATCCAAGTTGGTCTTTCTAGTCACTCTATACTAGAAAGAATAAAGTCCTAAAGCTTCGGTCATTGAGATTTTTCATGGCAATCTACCAAGAAGGGTTTATGTCCCTTCAGCACAGTTGACCAATCTGTTACACCGTTTTCATTTCGACTTGCAGAATAACTAGGGAGAGTCAGTTCAGGGCAAGGATCATAGCTATACCCATAATCTTCTGAAGATGTATACTTTGCCCTGCCTAATGAGAATTACAGCAACTGTTGGTTTATTTGGTAACTGAGAACTCGAAGTTAAGCCATTTAAAGAGATGTACAAAAATAAAGACAAAAATAGGTGCTTTTCCACAAAAACAGATTCCCCTGAAACAATCTGAAAAGGTAGACAATGCCTGGCCTGGCCTGTTATGTAGCCTATACTATTTGTCCTATATTACATTTCAGCTCTTGCAATTTTCAAACCTAAAAGCAAAAATAAACATTTGAATGAAGCAACACAGTTGTATTGTTATTGAATGCTGTACACAGGCCAAACATTCTCCTTGAGCTGAAAATGCTCAGCTGCAGTGGTCTGAGCGTTGTTCATGACTCAGATCAGAGCAATAATGTCTTCCACTGGGCTGCTGCACCGCGTCGGTTCCACAGTCCGAGCATCGATCAGTACAGCTCTTGTGCTCTGAATGTCAATCAAAATCCACATGAATCATATTCTTTTCTTTTCTTTTTGATAGGGGCCTTCTTACATGTGCTGCACGGATTGTGGTTGTTCTATCTGATTTTTGTGGAGAAATTTTTTGTCATCAATGCCTTGTAACTGTATCACCAGCTAAACACTCATGTCAGGAATGAAACCACTTGACTGGAGGTGCTCTAATTCTGCTGTAAACATTCAACACATTACAATTACAAAATACAGTTAGGCCTACTTGCTGGTATGTTTATTTGGCACTGTATCCTTCATGCACAAGTTTAGTTATTTCAGTCAGGTGTACTTTTATTCATTTGCAGAGTGTAATTGAGGGCAACCTTCATATACATTCACAAATGCAAATGGATAGAATTAACTACTGTTTATCGTGAAAGGTCCCTTTAATTCCTTTCCAGAATTACAGATATACTGCCTTAGCCTTCCATTAACAGGGTTTCCTAGACCCTGGGTTTCTCTAATGGTAGACTTTGGGGATTTTAGTTAAGGTAAAGTAGTTCTAGGTTAGTGGTAATTACAGCCCGTGAAACTATTTGCTAGACAGTGGTAGTCAGAAAAATAAGCCATGATCTGCAAAAATGTTGCTCCAGCTGTCAAATAAATTATTAAAGATGCTGACCTTTTGTATAGCAGCTTGAAAGGTTTATATCCATTCTAATCCCAGTTTTTTTTTTAAACCAACAGAAGAGCTCTTGTTATTTTGAAAGTGAAAATAAAAAAAAATGTTTGCAGCCTTGCAAGCTGTACATGACTTATTTCCTATATGCAAACTAAATCAATTGTAGGGTAAACAAAGTGTGAAATCTTTAAAAATAGTTTTATGTTGGAACCAGATAAGTTATTTTTCCTTTGTCAAAATAAATAAGTGAATATAATATATTTTTTATCTTCTCACCAGTGTCTCACAATGAGGGAATCTCAGGGACACCCTGTCATTCCCACATCTCTCTAACAAAATGTTATGTCAGACCATGTTATTTTGAGAAAAATAAACACTTATTGAATGTCAAATAAAATGATATTGTACAATAAAAGATGAACGGTGCATAAAGTAAACCATCCTTTTGAAAACAACTTTCTTAAATAGGCAGGAGTCACTGAACCATTTTCATAGAGCAAGGCTTTGACTTTGGCCAGTGTATTTTGAAACGGAGGTGATAAATATGTATCTGAATCGGTTTAGGCTGGGGCTATAAGTCTGGTGTATAATTTTACACAGCATGTTTTCTGTTTAACATGCAACAGTGATTTATTTTGCCTGCATACGTTTTGGTGTTATTGTTCTGATGAATTCATGTCAATCAAAGCTTTACATTGTTTATCAAATGGTCCTGTGAGAATGTGGAATGCATTAGAAACAACAGAAATTTCACCTTGGGAGGTTGTTCTTAGTCAGACTAACAGGCTATACATCTCTAGACGTCCGTACGTTCACAGAACATGGTGATGCTTCCTGCAAGCTACTGTCTGATTTATTTATTTATTTATTTATTGATTTATTTATTTATTTAATCTGAATTTGTCATCTGTCTGCCTCCCCAATAGCCACACCTTCCCTGCACCCATTACCAGCAGCGCTTGATTATATTCAAAGGCTATAAATTGTATCCATTATCTGCAACAATACATTTACTCTTGTATGTCAGGGTGAGGCTGCAAATGGTGGAAAACGGTAGCCCTTGGGGGGGTGGAACTGAATGAAATGAGATTGAAAAGCCAACAAACATGGATCAGTAGTTCAGTTTCATTATGTCTAAGAGCAATGGGTGAAAGGTCATGACCTTTCAACTCCTGTTTAACTGACAGCTAAGTTTACACAGTAAGAACACTGCTGAGCTAATTTCCTCTTACTAAATCAAAGTCATTCTACTGTCAAATGTGTGGGATTATATCCTGAGAAACTGAGATTAAATCTAACTAGGGAATTACACTACATTATGATTACTGGACTAGCCCAGTCTCCATCGTTGTTACTTGTATACTCACTTAGATTTTGGTTTTAGAAACTCCATTTACCTATTTACAGCTTTACTATTGATAGAAAAGAGGTTTTGCTGTTTCAAATGGAGTGGTGAAACAAACATTTTAGTTTTTTAAGTAACTTAATCCTCATTAGGGGATTGAGGCATTTTTGGGGAGGAGCCTTTTTCCTGTTTGTTTATTGTTCATTGTAAAGGCCACCAGTGATGGCTTCCACCCATGTTCATCCCTGGTGCTTTTTGTTGGCGTTGATGTTGTTGTTAACTGAGCAGTAAGCCACTGAATCAACACAGCTTGTATATCGTTCAAAGGCCGCTGTTCTATCCTCAGGTGTAAAGGAGCATCACACTGTGGCCTCTCAGGGGACAGGAAGAGGCGGTCCCAGGAAGGCGACTGCACGGACAGCACATCAGAGCTCACCATCGCCACTCTGCCCTCTGAGATCCCAGCCTCAGCGGCTGTAGCCTTACTGACAGACGACCCCGGTCTGGTGAACCCTGCCTTCGACCCCAGTGTGGAGGACAGCCAGTCTGGGAGCAGCACGAGTCTCGCTGCCAGGAGTGCCAGCAAAAAAAGTGGGTGCATAGTGTGAAAGACAAAGTACACGTCACACACATAAAAAATAAATTAAAAAATCCTTAGAATTATGGTCACTGATACTGAGCCAACCTTTGCGGGGTCATGGCTGTATCAGGTTCTTGCAGAATATTTCAATTTAGCAAACTGTACACCCATCATGAGATAGTCAGCGCTAAATTATGGACAAGGTAAATTCCAGGGCCTTCATTACAATTCACCTCCATTTTCACTTCAACTGTGCTTTGCACATAATATCCTTTTTATTTATTTATTTATTTTTATGACATGCTTTCATTTGGACTTTGTATTATGTAAGGCTAAATTACTATTCATTGTTGCATAGCTCCTGTGAAGCTTATATTTCAGTTGAGATTGTAAAAAGGACTCCAGTATGGAAATGAGATTAATGAAATGCTCAGAAGCAGGAATTTATAGGAAGCCCTCCTTTTTTGTTTTCCCCAGTGATCATAAAGAGCATGCAAAAGCAGTTGATTTGCTGAACTCAAGTAGGAAAGCATCCCAGACAAGTCCAGACATGCCCGCCAGAGTCAAGCTAAGACTGAGCTCTTGATCTGCTCTTTCTCCACAGTTCGCAATTTCGACCGTACTTCCGTCAGAAGCAGGTCCTTCAAGCGCTTAAACCGGGCTTTCAGTGTCCTCAGGAGAACAAAAAGTGGGAATGCAGTTGTCGCTGAGAGTGTTGAAGAAAGGGATAACTTGAGGAATGCACATGCTCCACAGGAAGGTAAGGATACCAACACTTGTGCTACTACAGCAGGTGAAAGAAAGAAACCTATTCCTACTGAGAATTAGACCACTGAGTGAATCTGTATGTGTATGATTGAAAAATAATCTGAGACTTATTTAGATGTCTTTCTCTTTGCTCAGGGCAGGATTTCAGCACATTTTTAAGTCCTCATGGCAGGTAGACTGGAGTTGGAGTGGTGTTTATGCAAAGGTTGTGGTCGCATTTCATATTCTTTTCACCAGGAGAAAATATTGAAATTCTGTTACTGAAACTTGGTTTGATCATTTTTGATTCTGACCAAGATTTCTTTACCTAAAAAACAAATTAAAGTCTGCATTCTGTTTAGGAGACAATGGAACACATTTTGCTCCCGATCTAATAAATGACTCAAATGTGGTGCTACACTAGATAAATGTTATTACACTTTATGTTGCTAAAGACACAATGCTGTGCACTTGGGAAAGCTTGCCCATTAAAGGTCCTGGTTAAGTTACCTTACATATGACCCAGATGAGCAGCTTATTCTTCATAGATGTCAGGTGAACAGAAAAATTTGATTTTACTCGTGAACAATTCAACACGCAACGCTTTTTGTCCTTCCATTGGCAGCCAGGAGACATTTTACACAATCTTTCAAATTTAAAGTGGCGGGGAATAAATCAAAAGTTCCCCCTACCTGCCAATCATAGATTCCAAACATGCTACTGGAACATTGTAGGGTTTTAACGGCAGCACCATGAACAATTAAACTGTCTCTTACATTTGGCAGAGGCCTCTTGGATCTATCCAATGGAAAGTTACCATTTACCATGGTTGGGAATTTGCAGTGAGCTGGTGGGTGAGATGGGCAAGTGGGTTCTTTACAATAATAATCTGTCATGTTTGTTACAGTAAATCTCTGAATAATTAAGATCTCCTCATAGACAGGGAGGTGTTTAATTATGGAGATTGACTACCTTTTGATAAAGATCTTTACTGCAACGGAGCCATTTATTTCTGTGTACTGTGGTCCACAAGGAATATTTTGTTTGTTCTCAAAAACCCTGATGGTTGTCACGTATCATTCTCCACTCGGTACATTATTTATTTTATTGTCATTTTGTTCTCTTCCATAAGAAATAATAATATCATGATTAGAAGAGAACTGATCTTGGGAAATTGAATATTTAATATTTGAGAGTCATTTGTGAATACTGAATAGTCAAGTGCAATGGAAGGAACCCCTCTCGCTGTGCAGTATGTAGATTCTCAGAAATGCAATTAAGATGCTTTATTGAGACTTCCGATTGAGTGTATCAAGTAGAAACAACAACAGAAAATGACTTGCAGGACAAAGACTTACTATTGTATTTTCACACAAATACTTATTATAACTGTCTTTATGTTGTCATGATTTCCATGTCAATACATGTGCAGCTCTACAAGCAGTACTGTTTATTTATTAAAACTACAGTAACCCCTAACATCAGTCCCATATATAATCTATAAATAATATATGTAACATTTGCGTAGGTCATCGGATTCCATACATCATCTTTTATAGTTCCTGGACTACATAGGAAATTATATACATGAACATGAGTTTATTATTTATAATACACGCAAACATGAATGACCTCATTGTAAAATGTCATATCCACCTGGTCATTCCTACATTTGGCATTTAACGTGCCTTCTCTCTGAAGTGCCTGAGGACACATTGACATTTAGAAATTTGTTATGATTCAAAGCCTTTTTTTAAGTTTTTAGGGATAATGTGTGTGTATATATATATATATATATATATATATATATATATATATTGGGCATATGGTTTCTATGGTAGTCCCATCATTTGGATGCTAAGCCTAATGTTTTGTGCAAGTTACACTAAAGTAAATCCATTAGTGCGGTGAAAAAAGCAACTGCAAAGTGCAATGAAATATTTAGTTTTCATAGAGTTACGCCTGCATATTGTCAGGGGAGTAGCAGTGTAGGTGAAGGAGGGTGGAAAAACCTGATTGGCATTTCAGACAGAGGCACTCCAGTCAGGTGGATCCTGAAAGACTGAAGGGATTTGGCAATGGATAGATTCGAGCATCTCAGCAGACTCGGCAGCGGAGTATGCACCACACGTTTCAAAGCAGGAAGAAGGTCGGAGTGCTAGGCCAGAGTTTCACATGTGAACTAGCCTGCTTTGTTCATTTTAGTTCTGTCACGTGACTGGACAATCATCTTACTGTCAAATAAAGGTGCTCCGGAAAAAGTCACACTCATTTTAAGGCAAACACGACAAACTGTCCATGTTGTTTGGTTTCTTCTTGAGGGAAAAAAAGACGGTAACATCAAAGTTATCCTGCACCCTGACATTTTCTACCCTTCTGTTTAATTCAGTGTAAATAAGTGCTATTGCTTCCTGTAAGGAAATTGATTAAATGAAGTACAATATTAACGTTGGGACCATGAAGTGTAAGCTGACGAATGGTAATGGAGAATCCGTGAAGAGAAGTAAGGTCATAGCATTGTTGATTTGATTTCAGTTGGGTGGAAACTCATCAGCCAGGGCTCTGGGAACAGGAGAGACAAACACACTGCAGCAAACAGGCTTGTGAGATCACATTTCTCTGTGGAATTCATCAGCTGTTGAACTTTACACACATCACAAGTGTTTGAAAATGTGAAAGAATGTGTAAGTTGCTCATGCCAAAATCCCCTGAGGAAACCATTTTCCTTTGATGCAATCTATGTAGTTCCTGTTCATTCTGTATTTTTCCATGATAGCTAGGCACCGACACAGTGTAAGCACTAACACTCTATCATTGTTGTTTGCATATCAGGTAGGGCAAGTTATTATTATTATTTTGGCCTCTGGTTTTCTCAAGTGTACATTTAGGTGTTGCTGTTTTGCAGTCAGGTGGGAGTAGTAGTTTAATCAAAGGTTTATCCAAGCTTCAGAAGTTGAATGTTATGTTAAGTTATGTTGGAAGTGGAAGTTTTATATGTATGCAAAGTTAAACCTAAAGACTTTTTTGCTTCTAACTCTTTCTTATGTTCAAACCTTGGAAGATAGGCTAAATAAAGATGGGTGGATATATATATTAACTTACAGTTTCACTCTCTATCTTATACCTTTAAGTGAAGAACAAAATTAAAAGTAGCCTACTTGATGGGAAAAGTGAATTTAGGAGTGCCGATACAATCTCCATTCAGTGGACGCTTTTCAGTGCTGTCTGCCAGTACATTTTGTAAGATGTATACATTCATATTAAAAATGGAGAATACTGCTCATAATAAAATATATTTTGTATATTCTGTTTGATTTCATGGTCAAATATTGTAACTTTTTAGTTACCGTTATTTACTGTTTATATGGATTACTTTAAGCTTTGTTCCCTCTTGAATTATTATTATTATTATTTTTTGTAATGCTGGTATCTTTGTATCTTTAGACAAATTGTGAAAATACTGCTTTTAATGGTTTACAATCTTGATATGCTGTTGTGGTTTCGAAGGCCTGGGATATGTTACGTAGATTTCTGTAGTTCTGCAGGACAATCTTTGGGTAAGGAAATAGTAAGCTCATATGCCCCCCTGTGGCACTAAACCACACAGCCGGATTTTTTTACTGAACGAGCTGAACAGGGCTCAGTGATCACCATCATTTGTATTGCAGATGCAAATGTAGAGCAAGGCCAAATGTTAGAACAAGTATAGCATAATGTGTTTAGAGAAATTGGTCTGAGATGGAAGGTTATTTTAATTTATTTTTGTCTTTCATTTGTTATATATACCTCATGATATTGTTGTGTCCAGGACGGGTATCTAAAAATAGATGCATTTTTGAATACACCTGCAGTGATGCTCTCTAGCTTCCTTGATCCATCCCTCTTCTGCTGCCTTCTCTCCCTAGAGGAAGGCCTGGAGCAATAGGTTTACCTTATCTGTTCCCATTCACTGTTTATGTTCATAGGTGAACCTTTCCTTTCATTGCAACTTGAAGAGGTGACTCCTCAATAGCTATGCTCAGGTGCCAACTGAGTCTATGCCATAAATCCAATCCACTTTGAGTTCATACAGCAGAGGAGTTACTGAAACAATGCCTCTCTTCTCTGTGGTGTCTTGCAGTTCTGGCCCTTCCTCAGCTGCACCACCTGATCCCCGATGGTGAAATCACCAGCATCAAGATCAACCGGGCCAACCCCAGCGAAGCCCTGGCCATTAGCATTGTGGGGGGCAATGAAACCCCCCTTGTCCGCATTCTCATTCAGGACATCTACCGAGAAGGGGTCATAGCCAGGGATGGGAGGTTGTTACCAGGGGACATGATACTCAAGGTATGACATCATGATATCCAAGGTGTCTAATGCTGCTCACCGTCCAGCTCTGGAGAGTGAACTTTTGAACTTTGTGTTGTCATTTCTGTAGCATTGACTCTTCCTTTAGGTGAATTAATTCTTATGAAGAACAAAAAAATCATACAGGACGAATACAAAAGTTGATTTCAGGAGGTAAATATTATGCAGGTTTCTTTTCTTCTGCTCATTCCAATCCATTTTCATAATCTCTTTATAAGACATTGTTTTTAGGAAAACATTTTAGAATAAGCTGCTTATTAACCCAGCGTGAAATATATGTCACATACAGAGGCCTGGTAGATTGGGATATATTTTTGCAAAGCCTGCTAAGTGTTTGTAATATATACGTCACACTGGATTCATAAGGATTAAGGTTGGCTAAAAAACAAAACAAAAACAACAACAAAATTATAATACAAAAATCCCCAAACACTTGTGCTACAGTAATTGGAACCATAACTTAACAGAAAATAACATATTACAGCCATGTATAACATCCTGTGTTTACACTATAAGCATGTCGCAGTTATTCCTGGTAAAGTATATTTTTCATATTACTCTTTGAAAGTCTGTCCTCTACTGAGCATGTTTTAATTGCAGTAGAATTCAATAATAAAGTAAAACCAAATTCATTCTAATTAAAGAATCTCCTATCCCAGGGTGTGGTAAACATGAGCCAAATTAAAATTATGTTGAAGATCTTTTAGAATTTGTAGATCTAATGGCATCTCAGTGGCTCTGACTTGAGAATGCATCTCTGTTAAATATTCGATTATACACATATTTTGTTCATTGCTAGACTTGCTTATTTTTCTTGTTGCTGAACAGAGTGATTGGTGTCTTTCAGGTGAATGGCATAGACATCAGCAACGTGCCGCACTGCTACGCCCTGGCGGTGCTGAAGCAGCCATGCCAGCTGCTGAGACTGACGGTGCTACGGGAGCAGAAGCACCGCTATCGCACCAGTGGCTACTCATACCACGAGAGCTACAGTCCCCGAGACGACAGCACCCACGTCATCCTGACCAAGAGCTGCCCGGAGGAGCAGCTGGGCATCAAGCTGGTGCGCCGGCCAGGGGAGCATGGCGTCTTCATCTTCCACCTGCTGGAGGGGGGCCTGGCCTCGCGGGACGGACAGCTGCGCATCAACGACAGGGTGCTGGCCATCAATGGGCACGACCTGCGCTATGGGGCTCCAGAGCATGCGGCTCTGCTCATACAGGTGGGTGAGAGTGACCGCCACCACAGGAACAGAATTCCTGAACAACACAGTCCCGAATGAGCCCAATGCCCACGTCACCTGACACAGGAGACTAAAAACTCTGTCAAAAATACGCCTCCTGGCACCCGATCCTCACAGCCAAGACAAGAGGGCTAAATGCTTTTCAAAGACTGGGGGAGTGGCTTCCCTATAATGAGCTCATGTACACAAGGAGTCTCGTTACATGAGCAAATCTGAATTGATGGATGTGATAACTGATTTACAAACTAGAGCACAGGCTCGCCCTTGTCAGTATCAAGTTAAACCCTCCCTGTGTAAACGAGCAGCTGACCTGTTTCTTTGCTCCGATTACATGCGCATGAATGACAAGAATGGGAATAACACTTTTATTTAAATATTTATCTACAAAAATGTGTGTGTGTATTTGTCTTTTTTCCCTTACATCAGATTCAACCTCATATTTCTGAGAGAAACCCTTCGGACCATCCTTTAAAAGGGGTCTGTAAACACTCACCTCAAATCATTTGTTTGGACTGAACTGGAGGGGGGTTTATAAACTGATTAAGCATTTACTGGTGCTAAATGCAGGATTTTAATAAATGCAAGTGATTTTAATAGAGATATTCATAGAATGAAAACAGTGTATTGTGTTTGTTACATGGAGAACTCTAAGACACTTGAACAAAGGCCCTGATACAGATGGTGTCAAATGTGTATTAATTTAAGACCAGATTGTCTATGTTTTAGTAAAGGTCTAGTGATTCTAGATCAGTTACTTGTGGATTTTATATTGCACTAACTCCAATATTATTATAGTACTTGGGCAAATTACCCATAATGGTATTATAATTAAAATTCTTGCATGATTGGTTTTAAGGGCTTGTTATTACATTAAATTGAAAGTAAAACAGGCTTTCAGCTCATTAAAATCGACCTTTGCAAGGAATATTTTGTGAATTGTTCAAACGGAATGAGATATTATTTCCAGTTTGAAGCAGAAGAGCCAGTCACTTTTGCTAGCATGATCGGTTTGGTGTTCGGAGCTGCAGTCAATTATTTAGTGGCTGTTTAAAATTAATTTTCTGCACAGGGATGACATCTTAAAAATAGAGTGAGACAGACATTAACCTTTTTACTGTTACAGGGAAAAAAAAATATTAAGTATGGAAATGAAAAAATCTATTTTACTTTCACAGCTGGGGAAATATATCTGTGGTATTCCTGCTACTTGCTCTTTGAATAAGCCTGACAGTGCATTTAATCCCTCTAGTGAATCAACATAAAGTGGCAAGGCTCTGAAAAACCTTTTAGTGACGTAACATCATACAGGGGAGCAGGGGAGGGGAGGATGACTTCTGTGCAATGTTTTTGGCTCAGTTTCCCATTGCAGTGAGACAGATGCAGAGACTGAAGCAAGACTTGTATATAGGAATTTATGTATACCCTGATCTTGTTGCGTTTTGTTGAATGAAGACAAAGTATATTGCACTGATCAAGGCAATACAGACAGATCTAAGCCCAGTTATCGGCATAACACCCTCATTAATTTGTTAAAACTGAAAGTAGCAAGAGCCGAATGCAGTAATCATTTCTGGCTCGTGAAACAGTCGAGCACAGACTTCTTTGTGTACGGTTTTATGTTTTTTTTCACATTGTTTAAGAAGGTTTATCATTAATTATATCCTCAGGGTAAATGTGGCCGCAACTGCTTCCCAAACATTTTCCTCCCAGATAAAATTGCAGCTGGGCAGACCACTGATTAGGATGGATCTGTTTTTTTTTTTTTTCTTGTTTTTCTTTGTACATTTTCTTAGTCTGTTTGGGAAAAACTTTATCCAACTGTTATTATAACTCCGGAAAACTCTCCTGAACAAGACCGATGACTAAAGTTAGTGACCTACACTTTGAACCCTCAGCTGTGAACGTATTTTCATTTCTGTTTTGTATAGTTGTGTGTGTGAAGGGGGGTTGGAATATGTTTAAAGGCCCAGATTAATAGATGGTCTCCCAGCCTATTCAGTCCACCACCAGAGTCCAAGGAAGCAGAACAGAAAACCTCAGCTAGCAAGGAGGGGGAACTTTTTCCTTTATCAGTTTATAAGTCTAAAAGGTTACAGTAAATCTGGATGATGCATCTTTACATTTTCCTTCTCCACTTCAGGGTTTCTTCACAAAGTAGATATGTATATGACGTCTGTTGCTCTGCCACCACAAAACATATTTAATTGATTATAACCAGCATTGCTAAAACGTAACTGAAAGCCATGTGCTGTACTTGTATCTGCTTAGTTTCTCAAGCAACCCAAATGGCTGCTTTTATACACTGTTTTTCAAGAGCAATGGTTTATGATGCAGGCACACATCTGAGTACAGTTTCTTTACCAAACATGCATTGTGAAGTTTGTGTGTTATTAATTGTGTGTGTTAATACTTAAAGTACATCTATAGCTTATGGATACATTTGTGAAGTGGTTCAGAGGTTGTTTTGATATTGAATTCAGGGCATTGACTTTGATATCCCAAACATTGTACACATGTAGAATGTGTTGGTCTGTATTACTGGGTGTCTTCAATTCTTAAGTGAGGGTAGTCTTTAGTGTAGCCTAGATGCTGGGCTTCACCAGCTGACATTTCACAACACTGTGTCCAGAACAGCTGATTTACAACTATCAACTGAAAAAAGCATGTGGGAATGGTTAGAAAAAAGAAACCAAAAAAAAGTGTGGCGATTATTATAAGGTCTGGGTTTTTCCTGATGTCCTGTTATTACCTGACAGATTGTACTCCTGCAGGTGTTGTTTGTGGTTTCTTATTGCCTTGGTATTAGAAGTGAGAAAAAATGCTTGTGAAACGCTGGGCTTGAATCCCTTTAAACAGCGACACCTTTAATTGTGTCTGCAGGATTTCCATTTCTAACCGTAGTCGGGAGAGAAAAAGGGGACTTTATGGCTGTACCGCTCACATCTGGCTATTGTCATGCAGGCAAGCGAGGAGCGGGTGCACTTTATTGTGTCCCGGCAGACCCGGCACCAGACCCCAGACATCCTACAGGAGGCTCCTTGGAACATGAACGGCCCCCCACCCTACTCCCCCACAGCGGAGGAGGACGAGGACACCAGCAAGGTGAGCGTGAGGCCAGAGCAGCCTGCCCACCCTGACATGGTGAAGAGAGATACAAATTACAGGGAGGCCCTTTCGCTGCTCTTCTCCACCCCCTTTTCAATGAAAGTACTCATATACTACATGAGAATTCAAGTTTATGAGCATCAATATGACTTTCTTTTAATGTTTCAAATACTTCAGTGTAGCAAATGAAGACTGTAATGACGTTCCACAGGCATGAGGTATTGTAGCTGAAGGAACTACTTTTCAGTCTGGGCCTTTAGTCAACTCAGACTAAGTCTCAGCTTGTTCACACTGCCACACAGACACAGCCACGGCAGAAAGAAACCCTCCATGTTCTGAACAGAAAGCCTCTGGAACAAACATAAAGATACTGGTGCGCACAGCAGGAATTGTATCTTCTTTTTATATGTATATCTGAATGCTAAATATTCATTATCATCATCAAATAATTCAAACTGAAAAGATTATCCTATTGAAGAGACGAGCAGAATCGAACCCCAAGTTATCTTTTATATTTTAATGCCGAGAAACCCTCCTCCGCAGCTGTTGTTGAGGTTACATTTTATTGAGAAGAAAACATCTAAATTATTAAAGCGATTCTCAGTCTTGTTCCCCTGGGATTTTCTGAAATGTATTATTACAGCAATAGAACAGTCTTATCTGCCATTTGGAATCACAATTTAAGGCATCAATGTGTTTTTTCTAGTACGGCTTGGTTGTGTTTTCATGACACAATAAGACTAGATTCTCCTGTATGCACCAAGATAGTCTTTCTTTCTTTCTGTTTTCTAACATCATAGCCTTTTATCTATGCACACATGAATAGAACTATTACACTATATATGTAGATTATAAACATAACGATACCATAGAAGTAACTAGTGTCAGTATAGAATTTAAATTGATTTCCAAGTTTTATATATTTTTTTAAAACAACAAAAAAGAAAACAAGCTTTACATAACTTTTGCATAGAGAGTTTGTGAGTGGGTCCCTTTGCATCTCTATAAATGTTACATAACTGCAGGATAATGATACAGCTTGACAGCCAGTGTGCAGAACACAAGTGTGCCATTTAATTTAGTTAATTTTTATGTTGCTTAACAGACTAGGAGGAATGGACGTGTTGCGGGTTTGCATTGAAGGATAAAGAAAAGGAATCGGTTTTTTTTCATATGGAAAGACAACCAAGTTCCCTCCTGCCATTATCAAAGAATTGTTATCTTGTACTTTTCGGAGTATCGAAAAGTTCAATTGCAAACGCTTAATTTTAATAAAGAAAATAGAAAATAGAAAATACAAGTCACGAGGCAAATTGTATGTAAAAAACGACACCAACAAAGCGCTAAATGTGTCCGTTCATGCTTTCATTGAACCTTTCATAAATTCTTCAATAAAAAGAAAAGGTCTTGGGGCTTTGAATTGCCAAATAGAGTACCACCATCTTCATGACATTAGTCAGGCTCTTGAGTTGTGTAAGGGCTCCTTAAGAGACATAGTGCTGTGTGATTGTGCTCTGTCGCTCACTAAATATTTGAATTACAGTAAACAGAGTGGGAGCCTCATCTGACAGGTATAATGCATTGGGACTGGCTGAGGTTAAAGGTGGCAGGTTAGCGATAGGGTGGGATGGACTCTTGTTTACAGGAGAATGCATTCAGATACAGGCGAGGATAAACAATGTCCACTCAAAGCCTGGACTCCATCAGTCATTTGTCAGAGTCGCCGTTAGTGTTTATAATGATGCGTTCTTAATTCACTTTCATCAGCAGACTTTTTTTTTTTATTACTAACTAAACTGTGTCCTTGAAGTAAAGCTGGAGCTTTTCTTATCTTTTTCTGTTTCTCTTTTTTTCTTTTCTTATCAGTCGTTAACCAGGACCAGAGCTACACAATCTCTCGCCAGCGTTTCTGCTGTTCTTTCTTGATAAATTGCTTCAGATTTACTCCCAAGTGTAGAGAACATTGGGATCTCTTTGGACCTAGAGAATGTAATAGATCAATATAGAACATAAAACACTAGATTAATGTGAATAAACAGTGTTTATGCGTGCAAACACACAGTTACCCAATGTACCCAGTGCAACAAACCATATCGAAATAACGCTGTTCTCAGAGGATCTCACTTTTGGTCGTAATGACAGATTCAGTTCTAGAAGGCATACATCTGAACTGAAACTAGCTCTTGGCCTGTGTAGTAAGGGTTGCACTCATGTCTCAATGTCTTCAGGATCTGGAAACGTTTGAATGCCACTACATTGCTTTCAGTGGAGTGGCAGTCAAATGCTTACTGCCTGTCTTAACTCTGATCAAACTGAAATCTGAATCAGTATAATAATAAAAACAACAATCAACAATAAACACTGTGTAATATTGTCTCCTAAGTCAGTCTAGTTGTTAGCAGTTTCACAGTGTCAATACATTTGTGATAAACTATATAAATCTCTAGGTCCTCCACTAGGAATTCTTGCCAGCCACATCAAATCAGCCCAACTTTGTCCGCACAGTGCATTAAATATGATTTGCCAAGGGCAGCTAATTACAACTTTATAAACAACAAAGCATTCCCCCTGCATCCAGACACAGAGACGGCTTTGAGAAACTAGAAGCAGTTTTGGTTGTGCAGCAAAAGCGTTCCAATAAACATTGATTGATACTTTATTGGACGGAGGGGTGTAAGAAACATGCTGTATGTGGTAAGAACTGTAGACAGTATTCTAGACAAAATGCAAATCTGTAAGCCCATCATTTTAAGTCTCTTTTTAAACCAAAATGGTGCCAGGCTTCCTCTCATCTCAACTCAGTCTCACTTCCTTATACAACATATTTTCCCCAGAAAGGAATGGCATTTCTTTCTCTTCTTGATTTTAAGAGAATGGGTTAGTTCTCTAGTGATGCTGCTGTGGAAAAAGATCTGCGTTTGCTGAATCATTGGTCTGTATTGTAAAAGGCCCTTTACACATGCTTACCCTCTTGCAGAAATATATTTATATGATATTGCTTCTTCCAACAATCAAAATTAATCAGCCGTTATTCTGTATTAGTTCTTGGCAGTGGAGGAACATTTAAAAATCAATAAAATAATACCACATTTATTGTTGCAAGTGCAAAATGACACATGGCTGTCTGTGTCCTCTGCCCAGAATGTGTGCCACAGAGCGGCCTGCTACGAGAAGACCGTGTCCCTCACTAAGGAGTCCAACGAGTCTCTGGGCATGACCGTGGCGGGGGGCATGCTGAGCCGCGGCTGGGACCTGCCCGTGTACGTCACCAATGTTGACCCTGACGGGGTGGTGGGGAGAGAAGGCTCCATTAAGAAAGGTACCCCCGCCGAGACATCCGACTGCAGACAATGAACACACAGAGCTTAGCACGGGAGACACAGTCTAATCCAATCCTGGCAACCATTTGCTGACTGCTCTAATTTAGGGATCAGATGTCTGGCTTACACACATACTGTGCTCGTCCAGGACATCTCCGACAATGTGTGTGACCCACTTTATCACTTTATAATACACGGAGATTGGATCTGGTCTCATCAGCCAAGACTATTTGGATTGATGTTCGACACGTAGATGCATCATACATAACTTCATTTGTCAAAAAACAGTCTTCAGCTGTCAACAGTGTTTTTCTTCTGGAACACCATCGGAAATAATTACACATTCTCTAACAGATGAATATTAAGTACTAGAATACTCAGTTTCGATGTGTTATGTAATGACCTCATTAAAATAGATTCTCAAAAGCCACAACAATTACTTGCTCATTAAGACGGTTTGTTATGCGTTTGTGTTAAGTGTTTTTTTTCCTTGGTTGATTTTAATTGCTTTATGTTTGTTTGGATACTTTCTTTGCTTCATATCTCATGGTAGTGCCATGGGTCTGTCTTTATTGTATTTTTCAAACCGAGATGCCTTTTCTCTCTATTTGGGTCGCCTGTGATCCTGCTAATCATCTGAAATCAAATAGTCATTTCAGAAACCAGTTAAGCTGTTAAAAGCCTAATGTTCCCAAATGGAAATGAATGCAATTCCCAGTTGCATCTGCTTCTTATTTAGATAATTCACTACAGCATTGATTTTTTTTTAATTGAAACTGGTTGATTAAGTTATAACTGTAGTTTTGGTGTTGCAGCTGGGTATTGTGCTCATTAAAATGGTGAATGATTACACACAACTGGAATCCCTGCCACGCCAGTCAACAAAGTGTTTCAAGTGTTTTTCAACTCATGTTTTGTCTTCCAAACAAACCTGTTCATTAGGCTAGCCTGCGTGTGTATATACTAAGCTTCTGAAAACAAATATTGCACTTTTAATGTAACAGTAAAGGCCTAATGCTGGCTGTGGCTCCACGTGAGCTCCGTGTCTGCCGTGTGAAGAGCGAGGCAGCTGAGCTCCGGTCTCTTTCAGGGGACATCCTACTGAATGTCAACGGAATCGACCTGACGGGCGTCACGCGCGGAGAGGCCGTGGCCAACCTGAAGAACACCTCCTCCCTCGTGGTCCTGAAAGTGCTGGAGATGAGACATGTGGAGGAGTGCGAAACTGATGGCCTGCCCTTCTCAGACGCCAACAGGAACCTGCTGACCAGCGAAGACTATTCCCCCCCCTGGACCTCGTGGCTCCAGCTGCCCAGGTGAGCTCAGAACCGGCGCTGCCAGGGCAGAGGAGGCCAATCGGCAGCCTTCGTAAGCCTGCCTGTGTGCCGTCCTAATCTGGGGCCCAACTGAGTGGATGACAGCAATTGTGAAAAACGAGTGTTGCCACCTTGTGCGGCACACGCAACATTGTCTTTCCCTCTTCGCCTGGAAGCTTTCACTCTCATGTTCGTCTTTTACCAACAGGCCATTAATAAAAGGCGATTGGTCTAGAGCGGCTAATAGAGACCGGTCAGCCTGTCTTGGCTGTTTGACAGCTCCTGCAGATTGTGCAGTACGAGATTTGCAACCCTTTATAGAGGCAAGCTTCTGAGATACTTTAGGACCTTTAAATAAATACATAAATAGTTAATAGTTTTGTTTTAAAGAAAGTAAAGGATACTTATATTTTCTAAAATTATAAGTAAAATCAAGACAATTATTTTCATTTCCTTTTTATAAACTATTGTATCTAGTTTAAAAATAGATATTAAATTGTCTTCATGAAGTGCTCCGTTCACTAATTACTGAACACATAAAGCCCACACCACCGTGAGGAAGAGCTCCAGTGTTTATGCACACCTATTAGGAAGACAGCTGCCAACTCCTCCAGGTGAACAGACTCTTACCCTCATTAACACGACACTGGGGATACAATGTGTATTCAGCCCTGGTTCTCTCTCAAAACACACTTTTACACAAGGGGAGAAGAGCAGGCATCACAGCTAATAAATATGCCACGCTTTACAGAGCCCACATATTGAATGCAATAAAGACAAGGATTCACATTTGTAAGATATTTGATGGCATCCATATTGGGAATTCTCCTCTGATCACCTTTTAGCAATGTTTAACGGGGCAACAAAACAGTGCCATCTCCCAGTCTCCTTTTTTGTTCCTATGGATGGAAAATAAATTCATACATACATTAGCTGAGCTCAAAAGCTCTTCACCGTAAAGCGCAGAGGGAACGAGACTTCCCCAGCGCTAAATGGAAGACAGTTCTTCTCATGACAATTTCCATTTGTTCTTGTTTATTTTCAAAATGTTATTTTTAATTGGACTGATGTCGAGCACAGATACTCACTTCAGGACTCGAGGGTAAATACGTGGTTTCCTGTGCATCCTACAGACTGAGAGGGGAAACTAAGTTTACACAAGGAAGAGGGATGTGTGAGGATGATATTATGATCGGATGATAAGTGTACTCTCCTGAATTTCCCCACTATAAAGCCAAGACGTGAAGGGTTTTTCTTGAGGTATCTGAAAAGACTGCGAGCAACACACTGCGGAGCTGCATTGCACTTTAAGAGGCTTAGCAGCATTAAGCATGGCAACATTAAATGGATTTAAACAACCCCGATCTCTGAGCTAGTGCCAGCTGCAGGCAGACGTATAGAGAAACCAGCCCCGACTGAAACTGTCCTCCTCTGCTGCGACACAACTGTCCGAGTGAAGCTACGGGAAATAGTTCACTCAATAGCCATAACTCTCAGACGTGCATGACTATTACTACAGCGACAAATACAATAAAAGGGAATAACGCTGAAGAAAACAAGCAAGAACCACATTTCCTTCCAGAAACATATGCACATAAAAACAGAAAGTTGATGAAATCCAGTCTTTGGCCTCTAGACAAGTAGCACTGTCGTAATTTCATAATTTAAATTAGGCTTCGTACGTACGGGAGGAGCGGAAAAGCACCCTTGATAAAAATAACTGTTTCACGAGCAATTTAGTTAATCCCATTTGGGCTTGTAGTACCGTTACACGATTGAAAACAATACTAACAGGATTAAAAACGCAATAGGCCTAGACCTGGATTTTTTATTTATTTAAGTGTTATAGGAACAAAACCCGTTGCTAAAATTAACAGGTCTTTGCAATGTAAGTAGTCGGGCTGCAACACATTGTCTGGACTGAACACTTATTGTAATTGAGGCGCTGTTCGACCAGCGTGGTTTCACCCCAGTCCGAGAGTCGGCTCTGCATTGTCTGCTGGAGCGGATCCACGTTGTTAAGAAATTAAATCTGTAAACCTCCGCCAGCCAAAAGCCAATTTAGCAAAGACCTAATTACTGACCTGCCCTACGGTTTTTAAACAGATTTATGACACTGGAATAATAAAACCTTAAAACTGCAACTTTTAATATAGTCCCCATCGCTGGTCTGTTAAAGGCATCAGTCACGGTCCCATGGACACTATTAAATATAAGCTTTGTTTTAGCACAGTCATTCAAGACGATGTAAATACTCCGTGATTGTAGGTCATATTAAGCAGAAAACAGTCTAATATTTCTTTAAATAAACCTCATTACCACAAACATGATTTAAGTGTGATATTGAGGTTAAATAACTGGAATAAAGTGGAAAAGGAACCATTTTTGAAGGAACTATACACTTACTAATCTTTTCTGGACATTCAAGTTCACTGCACGGGCCTGGAAACGGGAGCAGGGCAGATTGGAGAGTACATCTGAGTGAAGCTTTACCCAGAAAAGGTGCTTTGTGAAAAGGGATTGTGTTCAGGAATTCACTGAGATGTATCGTAGAGCCCAACCTGAGAATTGAGGCTCAGTGTAGGCCTGTCAGATGGGGGCTGGTGTTCAGTTTGAAAGTGGGCTGTTCCTTCCCAGACAGAGAGATCAATGTGCCAGGGAAGCAGAGGGGACTCCTCACCTGGCACGCCTGGCTCTCCGCCTTAATTAGAACAAGATGATCTTCCTGCTTATTCAGCCTGAGAAAGCAGTCAGTAATGATGGGCTCAGACTTCAAAGCAGCTGACCGTTCACCTTGTGAGTGGTTAAGTCAGGCCACCGCTTGACCCCATTCCCCGTCCATCTTTAAACAAAAGGATCGTGCATAGAACCAACCAACCCACCCAGTCTTTTCTGGACTGAACACCGGCACACGAATACCAGGCTTTTGAAACCCATCCCGTGCTTTGAGATTTGAGCGTGGCTCATCTGTGAAACCTCAGCGTCTCAAATGAAATGTTGTTGAAGTTTGGGTTCTGACTGTTTGATCAGCTTGGTTTCGAGTTCCCGGCGTCACGCGATGCGATCCGATCAGTCTGCCACTGAGAGTAACGAGCAGAAAAACAGCTGCGTTTTCCTTTTATATCCTCCAGCTTGTTGCAATTTTGCGTTTCTGAAGTCATTCTATTGCGATGCTCTGGAGAGGAGAATGGCGTGACAGTGGTTTGTCAGCCCGGGGAGACAGAGAGACGGGTTTAAAATTAACCTCTTTCAAAATGACTTCTCTTTCAGGCACCTCTACTGCTGTAAAGACATCGTTCTGCGAAGGAGCACCTCTGGCAGCCTGGGCTTCAGCATAGTGGGCGGCTACGAGGAGATGAACTGCAACCAGGCGTTTTTCATCAGATCTATTGTCGAAGGGACACCGGCCTACAACGATGGCAGGATTAGGTACGACCTCTTCAGATTATTGAATTGCATTCATTTTTCGGGGAGTGAAAATCACGTAGTCAGGTGTTCCTAGTCTAACCCCAGACTTGTCTTTTCCAGGTGTGGTGACATGCTTCTGGAAGTGAACTGCAAGGGCACATCAGGGATGACTCACAGTGCGCTGGTGCGGATGCTGAAGGAACTGCGGGGACGGATCACTCTGACCATCGTGTCTTGGCCCGGCAGTCTGCTATAGGAGCCGCTCGCTGTGAGCTGTAAAGAAACAATAAACAATGTACACGTTCTTTGCCTGGCGTTCACAGAAGGGTCTAGAATCCCATCAGAAGCTTTACCACATCCCGGTGATGAGATCCGACGTGGTAGGGAGCGTCCAGACTCCTCCCTGGGGGGGGGGCGCGGGGCGGACTGGAGGAGAGACTGGGAGAAGACACATGTTGCCAACGACATAGTTATACATGTTAGAATAAGCATTTAATTGGACTCACATTTATATATTGTAAATGTTGCTGTCTATGAATACAGATTCAAGCACTTGTATCTTCGTTTTTTCCTTTCCGTTTGTTTTAATGGCCTTGAAACGATGGCTGTCTTCTGTCTGTACTGCAGTGGTCCTCACCTCCCGCATTTGCCGATCAACAGATGGATACTCGGCAGCGCTAACCCTTGTTGATGTGTTTTCCGATGCCGTCGCGAAATTCTTCAGACAACCTCGATAGATGTGTTCTCAATCTGTGCAGATGTGATGTTTTCATGGAGGCCTTACTGATTTTCATACTTTTGAAAAAAAAAAAAAAAAAAACATAGGGGGGGATGGGGACAAAAAACAAAACAAAAAAAAAAAACCTCTGTGTTTCTCTGTGGTTCGACTCTTGAGGACTTATTTAACATGGTCTGTTTACTTCTGATCGTTTTCAATGCTTGGGCCTGTGTAATAACTCTGATGGTACCTTTGGTAAAATTAATAAAGTTCTTAAAAAGGACCACAGTCTGCATTGTGTGTCATCTAAGCAACATTGCTCTTGTTCAATAAGGTAAATTAGCACTAAAAATCTAACTTTTTTCAGAAGCACTGAACATTGCAGTAAAACATTTAAACGTAGCAACCGACCATAGCGGTCCCTTACAGCGAACACTGGCTGCCTAATGCTTATTCAAACAGGGCAGAATTACCATTTCTCATTTATTAATAAAACACCGTCCTTTCTAGTGCCAGAGAGCGGCTTATCTCAGGATTGTAAGATCATGATTATTAATGGCGCTGCTAATATCGGAGTCGGGGGAGCTTCTTCCTCTGAAGGGTTGATGGCTTTATTTCAATGCGAGTGCAAAACTTTTTTTTAAAGAGAATTTGATTTCTCCATTTTGACTATTTTATACACTTCTATTAACAACTCTGAAAGCTTATTTCAGTATAAACGAGTCAAATCCTGAATACATAATGGTACTGAACTGAACGAGATCCCTTCAGCATTACATACAACACTGTATAGATCACAGACCACCGAATAAAGAATCAAACTTTGTTTTATCAAAAGCTCACTTTTTTTTTTTATTTCAACAAATTAACATATGTTCTCAGTGCTTAACACACCAAAATAACAAGGTTGAGATTCTGACCAGTGTTCAAAAAAACCTAAGAAAACGAAATAAACTTCTGTTACTTTTACCGATTACATTACAACTCAGGAGTACTCATGAGAATACAAAAGACCCAACAATCAAGAAAAGAAAAATAAAAAGTTCTTCACTCCATGACTCCGGCTTCTGAGTTCTCCTGCTCGGCCGTGTGGTCGTCGCTGGCCTCCTTGCCCTCTTTGCTCCGCTTTGACTTCTTGTGTTTGTGTCGTCTGTGTCCGTCTCCCTCCTCGCTGTCGTGTCTTCGCCTGCTGCTGCTACAGAGAGAGAGAGAGAGAGAGAGAGAGAGAAAAATACCCCCGAGTAATGACACTTTATGGAGTCTTCACATTGGGACGCAATTCAGGCAATTTTACAGCCCCAAAAAAGCCCTTCTCTGGTGCTATTTCTGTAATTTTGGACTACACATGTCACTTTCATTTCCTCCCCAGAGTAACATTGAATTCACTGTGCATTGTGTTCCAGTTCTTTTACTCTGATCACAATAACGTCCTGGCCAAGCGGATATCTTGAGATGTAATCCCCGTCGTATAACTGCCTCTTCACTGCTCTGTAATGCTCTGGTTTTCCAAAAAACACAGTCGGAAGCTGCAGAGCTGGGACGAGTTACTGGAAAGCCTCTCTTGGCACCCATCGAAAAGCTTACAATCCCACCATGTTTATAATGCTCGTGCAAAAGAAAATACTTATTTTATACTGTTTTTGCTTTGAACTGCGGTATCCATTTCTCTGACGTCTGTTCGTACTGTGCTGGATTTCTCTGCCTAGTGCGTCAGTCGTTAACACTTCATGGTCTATAAACGAACATCTTAAAAACAAACACAAATGTTTCCTATTCACACTCGCCTTTGGCCAGGGATTCAGTTTGTCAGACACAAAATAAAATACTATTTATAGTCCATAGTCACTGAATCGGGTTCTCAAATCACTGCTTTGATCTTGTTCTTAATCACAGAACAAAAGGGATCAGGATTTTAATTGTTTCTGATTATTTTGATGGAAACTTCCAGAGCTCATGCATATTCAGTGTGTGGGTTTGGCTTTACCCGAGGCTAGAATTCTTCACATCCTTATATGGACATATGGGCGGGGCTTAGTTAAGGGACTCTTAACACTGAATCTACAACCTGGACATTTCTGTTCAACATCATCCAGGCCCCAATTCACACACTGCCACCTGTTGCCTGCTCCCGCCCTGTGCGGCATTGATGACGATATATACCTGCGAGAGGACTTGTGCCGACTCTCCTCTTTGTCCCGGTGCCTCCTCTCCCGGTGGCGGTCCTCCTTCTCTCGGCTGCTCCTCTCGCGGTGCCGGTCGTAGCCTCGCTCGGCATACTCTCTGTACCTGAACCGCTCCTCGTCGCTGCAAAAACGGACAACCGTACTCAGTCTCTGCGCTTCAGAGAGGTTTGCGAGGCGCGTGCAGTGGAAGTAGGTCAACAACAAAACCTGGATCGCACACCAAGATAGGACTGCAGCCTTGCATCAGAGCAGCCTCTTATACTTCTGGTTAAGGGATGGAGGCCGACATCTCAGATCATTCTGTTCACAAGCATACGGTAATAATTAACGCGCGCCTTTCATGTAGCAAATTTGGAAGTGCTGAAGAGGGCCTCATTCGATCAGGCTGTCTGATAGCTAGCTATTAATACAACACAAACAGAAAGGACTGGCTGGGTAAGAACAAGAGGAGCACAAGATTAGGTAGGAAACCAATGGAGAGATCAGCAGATCCCCAGCGATCATTCATTTTATGTTGAGAGAGAGACGCAGACAAGAAAGAGAGAGAGAAAGATGGATGGCATTTTAAAACAGAAATTAAACTGATCACAATATCTGGATCCATAATATGCTTTTTAAAGTAAGCTCTTGGTGGTAGAGGAGACCTTAATAGGACATTCATCAGCCCGGTTCAATAAACTTGTCTTTGGGCAGAGCAGGCAAGGACCTTGAGGACCACAGCCGTTATTGAAGCCACAGAACAAAACCTGCTTCTAATTTAAATAACTTCAGGGAGGGCCTCAAGCGCATAAAGCTTCTATTATCATTTGCATAACCTTTCTGTAAAGGACGGTAATAGTACTGCTGGATTGAACAAGCCGCCGTGTTACAACAGGTTAAATGAAAACCTGAACAACAAGTTTTATTTATTTCGTTTTTAAATTAGAATACTTACCCCCCTAGCTCCCTATCAGAAGGCACATTAGAGTATGGGCTTTCAAATCCTCTAGAAGAAAATTAGTTTTTAATCAGTTTAGATTCAAAACCACTTCTTTGTTTCCTATTTTTCACACACCTGTGAGCAATGCTACCATCCACCACTCTTGCCTCCATCAGTGTTATGCTAATCACAATTGTGAAACCACAATCTCCCCAATAACTGACTGAAGCACTAGATGAGAATTAGTCCTGATACGCTCCTCCTATTACTATTCTGCAAACGTCTGTTCTCAATAAACAGGAAACAACTTTATTATTATGTGATATTTGACAAGCTTTGAACGGACACATTTAATCCCCCCTGCCTAATTCTTATCAGCCTCCTTTGCTGCTCTCGATCAGGGGGCTCAAATGCATTCTCACAATCTGCAATTAAAATCTCAAGCTTCGAACTTCCTATACCCTCAATAAACTGTATTTCAAGACTGGGTCCTAATCATCGTATCTATCCATATATCGAGAACAGAGAGATTCCAACCTCTACACATTCTGACGAGCCATTGTATTTGTGCAGATCACCCACTGCAACGGAAATGGACCCGTCTCATCTGCTGCCAGTTGGACACTGCCTTATCAAAAAATAATGAAAACACTTGTTTGGAAGCATGTATTTTGCAAAAAAACTGTCACTCTGCTGATATCAGCTGTGAATCAATAAGGCAAGTGTACACCAAATGACTGCACAGCATGATGCGTTAAAGCTGCTGGAAGGCCACAAGAGACTATGGGAAACATTCTGGAGTTATCAATGACACACTCAGTGTTACCGCAGATCTCCCTCCACAAGAAATTACGAAATCTGTTCGTTTTTCTTAACAACTTCATTCTGCATTTAAAGTTTAGCAAAATAACAGTACAATGAATTGGATTGTTCAAATGAGCCAAAGTCCATAAAAAAAAAAAAAAAACTGAGTAGGTAAAGTAGGCATTCGGCACACAACATGCAGCCTTATATAATACCCTTTGATTGAACCCTTGTTTTGGTCTAACAAACACATTTTCTAAGTGTTGCCAATCTCCTGGCCTGGTTTGACTGATTTAAGTGCGACTACACAATCATATCTCAACTGGATTCGTCTATTTATTGCCACATTCCCACCTGCAAGTTTTGCCTGAAAATAGATCCTAATCTCAGTAGCACAATTTGGCTGAATAAAGGTCAAATATACCAATACAAATTATAATTGTGGATCTAATTTATAGTTCCACTGCTTAAATTGGACTGACTAGTCAATCACAAACTAAAAACAGTAGTTGGTTTTGCATTAGGGATCAGTTAGAAGGAAGGACATATTTGAAAATATGGCTCAGAAAACTGGCCAAAATTGTGGACGACAATGAAGCTTGCAAAGATGTATGCCTGGAATATGAATTTAATGGATCTGAGAACAAACCAAAATGTGTGACATCACTGAAAGAGTGAAAATGATAAAATGGTAATGGGCCAAGCTATCGAATGGATTCCAAGAGATGGAAAAATGATTTGAAGATGAAGAGGACATGGCAAAGAGAAGCTGTAGGTGGAAGCAAGTAGAAACATCTTGTGGAGGTCTTCATCCAGAAGTGGATCGATACGGGCTTATGGTGATGAGCTATATGTAACAAAAATAAACACCTTCCTATATATATACAGTGAGGGAAAAAAGTATTTGATCCCCTGCTGATTTTGTACGTTTGCCCACTGACAAAGAAATGATCAATCTATAATTTTAATGGTAGGTGTATTTTAACAGTGAGAGACAGAATAACAACAAAAAAATCCAGAAAAACGCATTTCAAAAAAGTTATAAATTGATTTACATGTTAATGAGGGAAATAAGTATTTGACCCCTTCGACTTAGTACTTGGCGGCAAAACCTTTGTTGGCAATCACAGAGGTCAGACATTTCTCATAGTTGGCCACCAGGTTTGCACACATCTCAGGAGGGATTTTGTCCCACTCCTCTTTGCAGATCCTCTCCAAGTCATTAAGGTTTCGAGGCTGACGTTTGGCAACTCGAACCTTCAGCTCCCTCCACAGATTTTCTATGGGATTAAGGTCTGGAGACTGGCTAGGCCACTCCAGGACCTTAATGTGCTTCTTCTTGAGCCACTCCTTTGTTGCCTTGGCTGTGTGTTTTGGGTCATTGTCATGCTGGAAACCCATCCACGACCCATTTTCAATGCCCTGGCTGAGGGAAGGAGGTTCTCACCCAAGATTTGACAGTACATGGCCCCGTCCATCGTCCCTTTGATGCGGTGCAGTTGTCCTGTCCCCTTGTGCAGAAAAACACCCCCAAAGCATAATGTTTCCACCTCCATGTTTGACGGTGGGGATGCTGTTCTTGGGGTCATTCCTCCTCCTCCAAACACAGCGAGTTGAGTTGATGCCAAAGAGCTCGGTTTTGGTCTCATCTGACCACAACACTTTCACCCAGTTCTCCTCTGAAGTTTGCCAATGAACATCTGAATGATTCAGACGGGCCTGTACATGTGCTTTCTTGAGCAGGGGGACCTTGTGGGCGCTGCAGGATTTCAGTCCTTCACAGCGTAGTGTGTTACCAATTGTTTTCTTGGTGACTATGGTCCCAGCTGCCTTGAGATCATTAACAAGATCCTCCGTGTAGTTCTGGGCTGATTCCTCACCGTTCTCATGATCATTGAAACTCCACGAGGTGAGATCTTGCATGGAGCCCCAGACCGAGGGAGACTGACAGTTATTTTGTGTTTCTTCCATTTGCGAATAATCGCACCAACTGTTGTCACCTTCTCTCCAAGCTGCTTGGCAATGGTCTTGTAGCCCATTCCAGCCTTGTGTAGGTCTACAATCTTGTCCCTGACATCCTTGGACAGCTCTTTGGTCTTGGCCATGGTGGAGAGTTTGGAATCTGATTGATTGATTGCTTCTGTGGACAGGTGTCTTTTATACAGGTAACGAGCTGAGATTAGGAGCAGTCCCTTTAAGAGAGTGCTCCTAATCTCAGCTCGTTACCTGTATAAAAGACACCTGGGAGCCAGAAATCTTGCTGATTGATAGGGGATCAAATACTTATTTCCCTCATTAACATGCAAATCAAGTTATAACTTTTTTGAAATGCGTTTTTCTGGATTTGTTTGTTGTTATTCTGTCTCTCACTGTTAAAATACACCTACCATTAAAATTATAGACTGATCAATTCTTTGTCAGTGGGCAAACGTACAAAATCAGCAGGGGATCAAATACTCTTTTCCCTCACTGTATATATATATATAAAAATTCCCTATATTCCACTCAGACCAGTTCACTGAATACAAATGACAAGCTTTGCATGTCAGTCTGTTTCACACATCTTTAGAAAGAGCAAGAAGATTCCCAAATGAAGCACAGGCTGGATTGCTTATAAAAACCTTCACAGATGAGTATTGTACAGGAGTATCTGTGGCACAAATGCTTGTTCCTTATTTTGTGGCGACACAGCTGCTCAGTGCTAGTTGCTTGTGGCGGTTTCCCCCACATGCACAGCTGAAGCTGGTGAATGAGGAGTCTAAAAGGTCAACTACAGCTTGATAGTGGGAGAGCTTAAGATTTTTAGCTGAACTTCCTGTAGAACAAAGATGACTGAAAAGCAAGATGATTCCCAGTAATAAAGAAATGATTAACACTAAATGGAGAAAAGTGCCAACAGAATTTAAAACAATGGAAAGTGAGTGAGCATCTTCCTCAAGCCCAACTGCAATGCACCTTGATTTCCTGTAGAACTAATCATTCTTCTCTCATTTACATGCTTAATTACACAAAATACTCAATTTATTTCCAAAAACAATTATAATCTGTAATCAGAATATGATAACGCATATTTAGTAAATACAAAAATCTTTCTATATTGGAATTGACATGTAGAGCACTTCTGATTATGAGAAAATATCAAATTTTATATTCCACTCTTGTTCTAACTATCAAATCTGTCAACAAACAGTTAGGATATGATGTCCATTTTGGTTTTCTAACCTAGGCAAAAACTGAGAAGATACCTTTGGAGAAGCTCTATTATGAGTCTTGTGTAACTGTAGAGTTTTGGAGGAATTCAATTTTTGAGTCACAAAATGTCCAAACACATTTTAGAAGGATATGAATATAACTTTGATACCATCATAGAATTTTCCACAAACTGGCGTTTTTCTCCTCTAAACCCTTACACACATCAAATGATCTGGAGAAGGAATATAATTGAGGCATAGTGGAGAAGTTTGAGACAAATGTCTTGTACTCCGGCTTGCCTTTGTTTCTAGCCACCTGGCAAGGTGTTTTTATTGGGCCATGCTAATTCATTAATCTTCCTGCTGTACCTGTCAGGACCAGGACCCCGTTCACCCATCACTCCAGTTTCAATGAGCAGCTTTTTCAAATTAAGTACCTCTGGGTTCTTGCTGGAGCCATGTGGCAGCAGCTTTCTTGCAGATGGCTGATAATTTAATCACATGAAAACCTGAACCTCCACCACCACCACCACCACCACTCCCTTCAACTCTAATAATTCTGGCAGACAGACTTTGCAAAGCCTGGAAACCATTAGGGTTCATTTCAAGGAAGTCTTGAATGACCAACTCTCTTTTTTGGACTGCGATCAAGCTGCCTGCCAAACAGATGTTGGAAGTGGTCTGGCTCTTCTGTGCTGACCCTGTAATTTGTAACACACACATCTAAACACTCTGCGGACGACACCACCACTGAGACCAACGTCTACACCAGCTTTTAATGGGTGGGTGTCCTTGTGTTGGAACACTGCAAGACTCACGTCCATCAAAAGCAAGAAATTATTAATGGAAAGACAACAAGGAGAGAAGAATCTAAGCTTATCCAGTTTAGTCAAGAAATCTAACAGTCGACATACATTTGCCTGGATTTAATCGTCTCCACGGATGTAAATGCACCACGGAAAGTTAATAAACAGAAAGTAGCATTCACGTGACATGGTGAATAAGTCACAGGTCTTGGGGAAAGAAATCATAAATTAAGATCGTATCCCAGTTATTATAATAACCAAATTCTTTACGGCTATTCTTATTTAAAAGTTATATTAGTTTGAAATGGTATGCAAGAGCAACCGATGATTCAGGAAAGAGCCTTTGTCAAGTTGAACATTTTGCACTTCAAAACGAACAAGAGCTCAGATTTTATTCAATTTTCCATTCCTGAGGACAACCATTTCATGGCCCTGAGAAAGAGCACCTCATTTAAACCCTGACCCTCTCCCCTCCAGATCCTCTCTGTCTGAGAACTGCACAACTCATTAGACTCCATTCGTGCAAAGAACTCTAATTATGTCTAACTACTCTGAAATCTTGCGGTTGCTGTTTTTCTTTTATGTGGATCATTAGGGGTACTTGCTCAATCCAAGCCCATGCTCCTATCATTTGGGATGATTTACACTTGCACATTCTCAACTGGACTCTCATGCAAAAAATGTATCAAGATTAAAAGGGAAAGTAGGGCATATAAATCCCTGTGCATGTGTGTGAAACCCAAGTACAAGTTGCAATATATGTTTGTATAATGACATAACTCATAAATTAAGGCTTTTGGGCCTAATCCACTTAATTTACTTATAACAGATGTTGCAAAGCATGGAGTATAAGGGCAGGTAGAGTCAATAGAATGAGATGTACATTTTAAACTCCAAAGTAATATGCAGACAATTGAGTTTGCCCACTTCTGCAGTGAAGTCCGCAATGTGTTCTTGAATGTCGACGGTATGACATGGTCTATTCCAGGAGCATTACTAAAGGCATGGGTGGTCCTTTGACCATGCATGAACCATCAGTAGTAGAGCTTTGTCAGTCATGATGGAGTTAAAAAAGAACTGAAGTCTGTAAGAGACATTTAGTGGTGGCGGTGTAAGGACAGAAAGGATCATGAAACCAGATGGGCCTCCTTAAAATATAAAACAAATATTATGGGGTTTAATCATGTGCTCTGCCTAGCTTTAATTTTAAATCTACTGTTAAAAAATACAACTATGGTGCATTAATTCTCTCTAATCTGTTATTAGAAAAATATTTTAAGCTATGTTTATACCAGTAAAAATACTAAATATAATCTAGTGGTTTTCAAAATCAATGATAGCCGATGGGATGTTCAAAGGACCCAAGGTAAAAACATTGCATGACTAAGGGAGAAATGAAACCGGGAATCGAGAGGAGGACTGGGGGTCGAAACAGTTGGAAGATGTGAAATCAAATGAAAGTAAATCCCTGCAGAACAGAAACGTCACCTTAAAGCCTTGGACTTTTCTGTCTGAGCACCAGGATTACATTTATCTGCAGTAATGTAGCAACAGGGATTTTCTAGATCACCACCAGGTGGGGAAGGTTCTTACATCAAGAAGAAAGAAAGGAGAGGGAAAAAATGGAAAGACTCGCATTAAAACACCCAGTGAACAGGTGGAGTCGGGCACGATGGGGTGAAACAACACACTGGATACAGACAGCTAAGAAAGTGTCCCTCTTTCTATGATTTTAGCTTTTTCATTCATGTCATGCATTCTCAGTGTTTTAAGTTTGTGTTCCCTGCAAATTTAATTTCAAAGAAACCCAAATATGTAAGCATGTACACAAATATCCTTGAGAACCACTGGGTTAGAGGCACCTAAAATTACTAAATTCTTCGTGTGGATAAAATTTTCTGAAAAGTAAAGAACAGTTTATTACTTTAACAATATCTTTTTTTTTTTTTTTTTTTTCTTTCTTGCTCCCCGGCAGTCGGTGATGTCGAACGCTTTCCTAAAGCACTGACCTGTTGTATGCCATGGAGGAGGGGCTGTGGTCCCTCTCACGCTCTCTCTCGCGCTCGCGCTCTCGCTCATGGCCCCGCTCTCTTGGGCGCTCGCGCTCCCGCTCCTTCTCACGCTCCTTCTCTCTCCTCGGGTAGTAATCCCACTGCTTCGTGCTGTCCATGATATTGGGCCAGGAGGGCACTGCGCCGGGGATATGGGGATACCCTGCTGCGAGGCCGAGAAACACAGAAGCGAGGAAAGTGTTAAATGCTTCAGTAAATAAAAGTACCATATCTTCACCTCGGAGCTCTATCCATGTCTGATGCATTTATTTTATTTTAAAATGAACAGACAGGCTATTTAAAAACAATGGGCGAGAAACTTAACTGCCATCGCAGAAATGGGTTCCAGGACCCTTGCAGAATGTTTTGCACTTACCAGCAGTGAAGGGGTACGGCGGAACGGGGCGGCCATCGTAGCTTGCAGGATGTCCTCTAAAACACAAGAACAGCAACACCACCATATCAGAGTGCCTTAATATTAAAATACAGCTGCATCAAGCCATTATGCTTTACTGTGGACAATATTATCAAAATCCCTCGATCTCTGCAACTTGGTTTTAACATTCCACTGCATTTTATGTTACCAAAGTCATACAAATCTGATCTTAAACCCAATTATAATAATTCAATGTGTTAAATCCCACCATTAAAATAGTAAGACTTTCTTTCACAGTGTAATCATTCTGCCCCAAATGAAATGATTGATCAAGTACTGAGACCCATAATTAACTTGATCATTGTGAATTGAGATCATTACAAGAATCTAGATAGATTTTACAGGAGGGAAAAAAAAAAAAAAAAAAAAAAAAAAAATATATATATATATATATATATATATAGTATCCAACCAGGATAATTACACCTGACAGACTGAAACAATAGCCAGGTAGTTATAAGCATCTAGTCTGTTAATTTAAATGATGGAAGAAAACAGAGTAGGGGCAGTAGCCTTTTAGGGTAATGATCAAAGGACGATTTAAAAATGGCAACCAATAATTCTGAACCGTATGATGTGACTGGCCCGATTTCAAGTGGGAACGTGGTACAACTAGATCCAAGCAGTCTTATTTCTGGTATTGGCAGAGTTGCTATACCCTCTACCCATTTCCTTGGCTCTATTCCCATACCTGATTGAAAACTTCCACATGTCGTACCGGTAAAAGCAATAAGAGAGATAAACCCATCCAAAATTAGTTTCCTACAGGTGTTCTTCAAATCCATTGTTCTATAAATACTCTGGAAATAAGCTTCACGTTTACAGATATTGTTCTTTAAGCTGCAGCCAACTTTTTTTTTAGCTGGTGTGCAAATGAGGTGCAAAGAAGATGTTCTGCTCTATTTTTAAAAGCAAGAGGTTTCTAAATGTGTCGTATTTTCCTTCATGTACAGCTGCAGAGAGTTATATTGGTTTCTGTTGCCCAAGAATTACAGATTTACATCCCCAATGACACCATTTATATTTTTAAGAACATTTTCAATTTAGAAACATTAAGAAAATTCCATAACAAAACTTATTAATCTAGAAGTCAACGGCCTAATACACCTCCAAATAACTACAGCAGGTGAGGATCGACAGATCACGTTTTTGTTCGATTCAAAGAAAGTTGGATGGAAAATGATCAAGCATCGAATAAGTACAGAATAAAACATCCAGAATGAAGTGCATTTCATGTCATAGTCCAGAACTTCACTACTTCTAGACTAAGATCTGCATTTTTACTCATTATATTAATTTTCATGGAAACCACAAGTATTCTGGCATTTAGCATTTGCACTGAAGTCATTTTTCATTGCAGAGAGCAAAATCTCAAAAACAAATGAAAGCTTGTATTTATTCATTAATATTATTTGTATTAGTTGATTTAAAGGAGCTTTAATAATCCACATTACAAACATGAATTTAAGACCCCAGTTTGCTCTCATCTCAATAGAGAAACATAACAGCTGGCTAGTAGGGCAGGAGAGGACACTAAGGCACCTGAAACCAGCCTTCAATTATTTAATACTTTGTATTAAATTCATGTTTAGTAACAAAAGCTTTAGCTTTAAGTCACAGAAGGGATGTATATATTTACTAACAGTAAAATAGGAACTAATCATGATTTATAGATAGCTGGCAGACATTTGAAGTTAATTGAAGAATGTTTTGCTAACCATTCCAGAAAGTGAAGGGAAACATCCTAAAAATATGTATTTTTTGTATGTGCAGAAGAACAGTGAAAACCAAGTGAAATACAGGTGTTCTCCTCCCTTCAAAAAAAAGATCTGCTACTGATGATTCTCTCTGATAAGATGTTCAATCCTTCACTGCTGTTTGCAAATTCTTTAAAATTCTCCTATGATCACAGTGGGCAGAAATCTGTCATGCTTATCCTTTAATTAAAAATAAAAAATGAAGTTTGAACTTTGGATAAACTTGTATCCATCTGGATGATGCACAAATAACTTACATGATCTTAACATTTGGAGGGGCTATATTCTGGCCAAACAAATGAGTGATCATGGAAGGAAAAAAAAAAAAAAAAAAAATCTTGTTGCCCCCCCCCCACTCGTTTACTATGGCTTCTACTTGCTGCTGAAACATGCCGTACTCTTTTCCTGTCTTCTCTACAGCAACACATCTCCTGCCTCCTTGCCTCTGTGCACTCCTGTGTCCTGCCTTGCTCTCATCCCTTTCCCTGTGTGTGACTCTTCTGTCTGCCCTGCTCTCTCTACCATAGAGTGACTTTAATAGGAACAGCTTGTAGAAGCTGCCCACACTCCCACTGCTGTAAGAGAACGGCACGAGAGAAACCTTCTGTTAAAACACCTTGGATGAGTTCTACAGATTTACTTCAATACATTAAACATTTTTAGCCTAATGTACACATTGTTTAAAAAAATAATAATACAAAAAAAATCATTCATTTGAGCAATGGTACAATTGTCATCTATAGAACCATCAACTGACCAGATCTTTCACGTTCTGGAAGCTATTTGCAGCCTTCAGTGAATTAATTATGAATTCAAAGTTTTCAGTCAGACATGACATGACTTACCCATCCAAGGTTGGAATCAGTGAGGGTGGGGGGCCCCCAGGTGGAGGGGGGAAACCTGAAACACATGTAGGGCGGTTATGCATAACTTACATTTAAACACGTTCGTCTGCCGTTAGAGAAGACAGATCGATATATATAAACGCAATCAAAGCGATGCTTGAAGTCTCTATCGTAGCCACATTCTTTGAGCAGATCACCTCAAGCTTTGGGATTTAAATTTGCAATGTTATTCATTCCAATGTCTCACTTTCCAAAACCAACAGAGCATAATCTGAAAGCCCAAGACATGACCCAAGGATTTATGGGCATCTAAAAGACCTGCTGCAGGTTTCAGTCAAGTACAACAATGCCAGCACGTGCCATTTTGTGGTCGGTGAATAGGCCAGTGAGTATATGAAGGCAGGCGAGTTCTTAGTTCAGCTCCAGTAGGACCACAGCATTTTCCAGGAATATTCCATTTGTGCTCTGGCATCAAATTCTGAAAGTGTCAGGGTGATTGTGGTTTTTGAGATGAAAATCAGGGAGAATGTACAGTTGGTGCTCCATAAACAATTCTCCTTGGGTGACCACCAATGATTTTCTAGCTCATAATTTAAATCAACATTTGTTAGCTTAAAAGGGTTTTACCTGGAGGTGGAACTGTAATTGGTATCCCTACAAGAAAAGAAAGAAAATAAATTAAGTCTTTCATCCACACATGATATGCAAACATGAATAAAACAACAAGTTTTTTGGCAAGATTCTGAGATTGGTATGGTTATAAACAAAATGACTAGGGGATGCAATTACATACAGTGATATTTGGGGTTTGGAGCCTAACTGCAGTTTGCTGTAGTAAGCGTGGGTGTTTATATGAAAGGGAAAAAAATACCTTCCAGTCAGGAAAATAGGAAAACAACAGGCTTTATAGGCCGCCCCCATGCTCTTATTGTTTACTCACAGATTGAATTAAACTAATACACACGATCATAATGCTGTGCTCTCTCTCATTCAACTAAAATAGCATGTGAACAAAAGATCAATGAGGACCAGCTGCTCTACGTACTGTTGAATAAATTAGGATAACTATGATACAACATCAGTTTTCAACAATTAATATAACTTTGTAATGACAAATGCCAAGACTTAAATTAAACAGCAAAACATGAAACCTCTGACTTGCACTGGGAATAACAGGCTTAACAATGATCTGTGCTAACTGCAAATGGGCTTCATTTGTGTTTCTGTTGAGTAACAATAAACAAATGTGTAAATATATTTTCCAATCAGTTCTACTCAGTGAAAGCAGCAAACTTCATAATCAAAGCTCAAGCACATACATGCATAGATTGAGATTCTTAAAGATAACACACGTGTCAGTAACTTATTTTTTTCTGAACCCCACTAGATCAATAGATTTCAAGAAAGGCGTTTGAAATATGGAGTCACAATCAGTTTCAAATGTGCAACACTGACTGAATGACATCTGTAAGCAATTTACTATGTTTTTCACAAAGGGGCCAGATGTGACGACTTTTCAAGAACAGAGGGTATTATTTAAAATGTGTCTAACAGGAAACTCGTAGTAGGGGAAAAAAGTTCTAATACTAAAGAGTTTGTATAAAAATAAAGTAAGCAAAATCACTATAAAAATCAAAAACGACTAGTCTTTATAGAGTTCAAATTTCTCTGTTGGATACAAATTCACTCTCCTCTTTCAATTAGACAGATTTAATTATACAGATACTCAAGGATAATTGACATAAAACACTGAATACAATGAAAACAACTATAAGCACACTGCAAATAAAACTCATACTGTGAAAATAATGTCTTTCCCTCTAGGTTCAATGGTGAATAACAATGTGTGTAACAATAGTTATACAAACAGAAGTGCAACGCTCAGAGATACAGACTTTATTGAGGTTGTTGTTAGAGGAGCAGGGGACTCTGTCAGAAATACCAACCCCCTGCTGCTCACAGGACAGGAGAGCCAGAGAGTGGTCAATTACATCATCTGCACCATGCTGAGGATCGCACTGCAAGGAACTACACTATGACAACGGATATTAAATCTAACAGATCTGTTAGTGATGATATTTACAATTTCTTAGAAGGATGTCTCTAAAACCTTTTAAGTACTTGTTCTTGTGCTGAATCACCCCAATCACCGCAATTTAACCTTTCAGGCAGCTCAATCTTACTAATGGAAAAATCAATACAACACTACAGTAAAACAACTGAAGTCCTTGACAATAGAAGGGCATTCAAATCCAGCATTTAAAATATTGCTACACTTCAATAAATCTCTATTAATTTCTGCATTAGACCGCCTGCTCTACCCGACAAGCCCATCCAAAACTACAAAATGCTATTAATTATGTGGAAGATGGAAGTTTCACATAATCAATGTACCAGGTCTCTGTGTACATTTAAGCTTACCGACAGTGTGTGAAATGACCCCCAGGAGAGGTTTCGTAAATACAAAGGCACATTTTAGAGGACACATTTAACTATGACTAAAAAACAGGAAGAGGAGGAGGTGGGGAAAAAAAACAAGAAAAAGCTAAGAACAAAATGCATTCTAGAATTCAGTGACTCCTAAGGAACATCTACCATATTACCTTTTAGAAAAAGCCTGGAAGTGCTTATTTAGATACATTTTTTCTTAATTCAGGCAGGCAAGAAATATTGAATTTCTTATGTACTTCAATTAGCATCATAATTGTCACATGTAATTAACATTTTTGTAATTATGCAACTAGTTTCCCTAACCATTGCATTATGTAATGCATCACTGTGTACCTAAAATACACATCATTGCTTACTTCACCACTGTATGTTGATGCATGTTTATTCATGAGATGTAAGTAAACTAGAATTAACCTTAAATTAATTTTAAATGTATGTCATCAGTCTTTAATAAGCCTGTGCAGTTACACAACCTCTGGAATGGGACAGTGGTGTGACTAGGCTGGAAAACATCCTTGCTTTGAAAAGCCACTTTGACACATGTGCTGTTCTAGGCACACCATGACCTTTTTATTACAATGACATACAAGGCATTTCCTCACCATTGTAAATCTACCTACTTTGTATTCACTGTCACATTAAAGAAAACTACAATATATTTATGGTTATAGCTTTTGTAAGCTATTTGCTTATAATTATGTTTGCACAGCCCTGGTTAATATTTTCCTGGTGGTAACTACTAGAAGAGATTTGTAAATTGCATTACACTAAGCAAATTTGATATTCTGCCAGAGAGTTCATGCCATTCCTGTAGCTGAACAGCTATCAAGCCGCACAGCCATCAAAGTGTGGTACGATAACATATCAATCTGCTGAACACCATGCATGAACCAGAAGAATACTTCTGTAATTAAAGGCATAGCGAGCTCATTAGCAGCGTTCGCCCGCACACCACATGATTACGCTGTTCGCATTACAGCTTAGTTTCTGCTACAAGGGCATTTTTCAAGGCTATTTTTAAACTCACACATTTGCATCACAAAAGGAAGTAAAGTAAGTTAACGTAAAAAAAATAACTTCAAAGAGGGGGCCATTTTTCAAAGAGACTTCTGCAGGATGTTTTATATTTTCATTGTATAAAAAATTCTGGCAGGAGTGAGCAGTTAGTGCAAGGTAACTTTTTTTTTTTTTTTTCACAGAACCTAGGAGATTGTGGATTTTATTTTGGAAAGCACTTTGAAGATGAAGAGTTGGCAGTAGCACAATTAAAATGCAGAACTGCGGGAGCCAAAAACGCAGGCCTTAACAGTTATTTTCAGATTTACTATAAGCACGAAAGGATGTTAAAGAGACTTTATGAACAAGTGTATATCATAAAGCTCTGAAAAACACATAACTGAAAAATACTGCATACAATTCTGAACTCAAAAGATGTAGTTCCTCTGCGTCTCTTTAAATCTCAACAGGAGGTCATCACAGAAACCATAGGAAGTTACCCTCCCAGCAGCACAACACCTTTCTGTTTTCCATAGCAAAATAATCCAAAACAAATTTGTGAGTTATTAAACTTGTGCCCCACTGATTTATTTTATTGTTCAGGTTTCACATTTAGTAAATTAACACCAAGCCTGACTGATTATTGTGCATACAGGTATGAATAACACAATGCTAACCAAGGCGGTAATTAGGAGATGCATTAAGCAGTGTTATAGGTGTTGTGCCTCCGTTTATTTTTCCAAAATCAGCTACAGAATGCAGGGAACCGACCTGTTCAATAGATATTAATAGAAAAAGAAAACTCTCCCAAAACAGACTCACTGTTACTGACCATGTCATTTCCTGCAAGATCTAGTTTTCCACTCTGCTCAACTGTGTTTCCAGCTGATATTCTCAATGGTAATGATCTGTTGCCAACAGTTTGCCAACATAAACTGGCAAATTGTTCTTCAAAGAGTCCCTGAGCATAGGTTTTATGTTTGAATGGCATTTTTTTTAATTGGCTAAGTTCAGTAATTTATGTTAGTATGGGATGGAGGCGAACAAAGAAATGTAATCCCTGCCGTTTGTTTGTACATGTATACTACTCTGAAATGCTATGTCTAAGAACTGTCCATTTCAATAGTTTAGCTAGAAAACAGTCTCCAATAAATACAATACATACTTGTTTAGGTTTTATTGATAGGTAAACCTTTCCACTTTGCCTTCTGGCAGCGATTAAACATGAATAAACTGCATATATATAATTCACTGGGGTAGGCTGCTGCTATTTTGGGAGGACAGTAGGACTGGAAGTGTGGACACATGAAAACAAGAGCTAGTCCCATCCTGTCTTTTACCCAGTTCCACACTATAAAGGGCAGCACTGCAACACGATTTTGATAAATTTTGCAATGATTCATTAAATAACCATTCCATCAGTGGAATACTTAATGGGAAAGGCCGACTGGTGAGCATGTCCTCCCTGTAAGGCTACAGGTTTACCCTGCTATTTAACAATATGCAGAGACAAAGATGTACTGTTTTGAGGACTTACTTGGAGGGGGAATAAGAGGAGGTGCAGTGCTGACGTTGGGGGGAGGTGGCAGGAAGGGGGGAGGGGGGATATTTGGAGGCAGAGCTCCGGGTGGGAAAAATGGAGGCAGTTTAGCAGGTGCAGGTTCAGCATCAGTGGGGGTGTGCTCAGAAATGACCTAGAAAAGAGTACAAATGGACTTCGTCAGCAAATATTTTTACTGATATACAGCAGTAGTTTACATATGAATGTATGTGTGCATGTTTGAACATTCACACTCATTTGATACACTGCTTGTGCAAGATACCTATTGAAAGCAAAGACAGTTGCAACCCATGTATTTTATAATTTCTCAATCTGCTGATGTGCCTTCAAGGCCAAGCTGAAACATATCAGGTTCCACTTAAACAGCCCATCACCTATAACACTCATCTGGTGAGGAGGAAATGGTGCCATCCTGGAATTTAGGAAGAGGCTGACCTGGATATTATTGCTCTCGTTGTTGTGACGACGTCTTCCCTCCACACGACTGATGGTTGCTGTCTGTCCCCCAATCACGTCTATTGTCCCCGTCACCTTTCTGAAACGCACAACATACAAAACACGTCATTCTACTAAGAGTCTGAAGCAGCCCTCACCATGGCAGAACAAAAAACTAAACTGAAAACTGTTTTTTATTAGAGATGAAAGCATGTAAATTATAATTAACATTTACATAGACATTATTTATTATGTTAAAAAGACAAAACTGCAAGTGAATACAAATTAGCAGAATGGGGGAAAAAAGTATAAAACAAAAAAGGAACAATATTTCATAAGGAGCCATTGCTTTTAAAGCATTAATTCATGACATCACAATATTTCAATGTTTATGGCCCTGCTAAAAAAAGAGCAAGATTCAAATCCAGTGAACCATAAAATGATCTAGTAGTGTAACTTTAAAAGCATTACGTAAAAACATTTTTTACATTGTTTTTCCATGAGAGGTTAAGCAAAACTACAAGTGCTCTGGCTCAAAAACAGCCTCATTATTAACCCCTTTATCTGTCACATAACTGTCGGTTTTAGTTTCATGTAGTTTGATGGGGGAAAGAAATAGACCACGCTGAAAGCTCATAGTTCATGTGTAAGTAAAGTCTTGCCTCTCTCATGCACACCTCATCATTAAAAATCAAAGCTCTCAAAACTATAACATTTATAGGTTCATTTCTCCTGCACTTGCTATTGCAAAGTGTAGTGCTTTAAACTAACCACTTCAGTGTCATCCCACTTCCCTGTTGCACTGCAAGACATTAACCATACTCAAAGAAAAGACACAGTTTATAAGCTTTGGACTTTGACCAACGGATTTATGGAGGGGAGTTGAGGGGAAAAGAGAGAAAATAAATGGGGGTGAAGAATACAGTTTTAATATTTAAGTTATATGTTTTCTGGAATTCCAAAATCATATCATATTTAAAAAATCATGTTACATTCTGTAAATGAAAGGAATCGCATAAAAAATAAAATGCATTGGTGATGGAAAAATTGGGCAGCGTTGCACTTACAGCTGTGCTACATTAATGGATAAAGGTCTGAAGTGCATTAGGAGATATTCGTAGTGGAGAGCAGATAGAAAGTTTACTGCACCTCGTGCATCACCGAGATCACCCCCTCAGGCTTCCAAAAAACACTCCACAGTTACACCGTCATGGTTCGTGAATGAATTATTCAATTGTATCCATCTACGGTTTTTGATAACGGCATACAGAAGATACTGCACACAGAGACTGTAGAAATGATGATCAGGGTTCTGGATATTTAAATAAGAATACAATATCTGACATGAATAATGTGTGAAAAGAAATATACAAAAGAAACAGTATCCCATTAAAATTAATGGGGGGGGGGGAGGAAATAATAGAAGGCTAGATAGACTGATTGAATAGATAAAATATATGCGCCTAGAAACGGAAGAGAGAAGAATGAATGTTCATATTGGAATACCAAAGCCAAAGTAATCTCGGTAACTGCTCAGCCACACTGACTAAATGTAAGAAAGATGCTACATAGGTAATAAGTAACCTATGCAAACAGGTGAAAAATACATGGATGCATTTATATATATTTTTTTACACATTTATTTCTATTGACACTATTGAAGGCCTTCCTTTATATACAAATGTCCTATGAAAACAGAAAGCTACAACCACAGGTTCTTCTTCAATGTTAGGTACAACAGGACCACACACAGATTTTAAGAAATAAAGTTACTATAACACATGCAGCTGTGTTGTTTCTGGGTGAAATCTAAATTATTTGTTCCTGCAAACTAAATAGAGCACACGGGCAGATTAACGTCCTCTGAAGCCAGTAAACTGGGATACGTTCTGTATCATGTAAAAAAGAAAAAAATAAGACTGATAAACATACAAAGCCTGCGGGGGCATGGAAACAACTAATCTCATTACTTGTGATACCGATATGAAAGACGACTTTGAAGGAGGCTGACATGCGAACACAACGCAGCGCGTGCATCTCTTATCAAGCAGTCTAAATTAATTCCTATTGATCAGCTCCGAGTCGAGAAATGTCTTAAGTGCCTTGGCAGGAGAAATGTATTATTCAAACCAGGGGGGGGTCAACCGATCAGCTCTAGAGAAGGAGTAAACTAACTATATGCATGTAATGTGCCACATTATTCTGTAACGGCAAATCGTACTGTTGTGGTCGTATAAAGAGAATGCTGGCTTTGATTGTATACCAGGTACCCAATAAAAAAAGGACAGTACAATGTGCAGATATCCAGGACTCATGGGGTCTCTAACATGTTCTGCAGGCATGCGTCTCATTAGCACAGTGCCGTAGGATTCACACATTGTTTCCGCTTATCTGAGATGCTGAGCTAAACGTCATTTTAAGCATAAGCTTCCCAAATCACATTTTAGTTTAAAAACTCTCTACACCTCAAAGTTTGAATTAAGTTGTGCAAGATTAAAATACAAAAATGTGTAACCATTTACACGCAATCTGCATTCTTGCATCTTACTTCCACTGAAAGCCATATTAAGTCCACACATATGCAGGGAACTCTCACAAAACTCAAAATGTGACTGTTTACATAAAAAGGGGAAGCTTTCCATGGTTATTCAAGTTACATATTCGTTTTAACATATTAAAGAAATAGTGAGATAGACATTATTTGAAAGGTTTACAAAAGCCAATACAGTCTTCAGATCTTATTCGATCCAGGTGGTTTATTTAGCTGCTTCTAGTCCCTGCAATGCGTCCGCTCCAGCTGTGCAGTGGTTATTGAAGACTAAGACAGGATCACCTGTAACTTTGAGCTGGTGGTTTGTATTTTAATTTAGTAAAATATTTATATTCACATTCTAATGCCTTTTCATCTTTTGTATGCAAACTCATAATATTGCTTAGAGTTAGAACTTTTATCCACAAAACTACTTTAGTGAGTTAATGTTATCTACATTGTAATGTTATTTGTTAAACATAAGCAACATTGATTAAGCTATCCTGCTTTTTTAATTTTAAAGGGATAAACTTGACCATCATATTTATCCCTGAGTCAGGGCTATTAAAACTTAAAATGACGGGAAGCAGTAGTGTAAGCAGAGTGCTCTCTGGTGATTTTTTTTAATAAGCTTTGGGCCATGCTAGAGCATTATACAGTATATGATGTTTAAGGAAACTAGTACAATCCATTAATATATATAAAAAAAAAACACTATATAGTAAAGAAGTAATTGTGGACCGACATCATGAGAACTTGATAACTAGAAGACCTTGATCTACTGATTTACTCAGTCTAGTGTGGGTTTATACTATTTTAAATGTAATTGCATTATTTTTACACTTTAAAAACAACATTGCCATCACAAATTGAATTCCAATGTGCTTTGTAGAAGTACATACTACAACAGTGCATGCATCCATGCAGACACTTGCATTACACCATCCATTAGTTTAGAGGAGGTATGTTGACGTGCACAGATCCACTTTTCACAGCAAAACCCAAATCTAACAGTAGCTCACACATTTTAGCAACAAGAAACAGGTAAACTACAACACACACTTTGACTGGAAGTGTCATCCTGAGAACGCAACAATTCTGGATCACTGAGCAAAATCTGATCTCCCACCACCAGTGCCTTAAGATTTCATGAAGGAAGCTGAACGGTTAATTAAAATCCTGTTCCGAGTGAATGACTGAGTTTGCTCTAGTGCACTCCTACTAGGACCACCATGAATGTTAGCTCTATGGCTCAATGGTTCTTTTCCGTGCATATACTTTAAAAAGAAAACAAATAAGGTATTTGTGTACATATGCATCTGAATTATAAGCAAGAAGGCGAGGAAAAGAACAGAAAAATTAAGTCTGATACAAGGATTTTTCTTTAATCTTCTAGCAGGCTTTTTGATTACAAAAAACAAACACTGAAATGGTATTTCAAATATAGATCTTTAGATTGCACTACCGTAATAATGAGAACCTTATGCTTATTTGGTGCAAAAACTACCTTTTCCCTCTCAAAGTTTTCAGCATAAAATTAAGAACTTGCACAAATTCCACCCAAGCAAAAATATCCCTGTCATAGCTGGCCATTGTGCATGGGTGTAAGTGATAGTTTAAAAAAAAAAAAAAAAAAAAAGAAGTCCCCAGCCTTGAGATTCTTGGATAATAGTACAAATTAATTGATAAGTGGTTTAACACTTGCGCTTCTATTTTTCTACCATGCTTCTACATTAGATTGTGCTAATTCTCTGCAGGGGATTTTAATAACTGGCTGTGTAGGACTCACAGACCAATTGGTGATAAACCATTTCAGAATAGATTCATCACTGGCCATGCGGCAGGTATCCAATCATTTTACAAACCAATATGAAAAATTAAAAACCTATTACAGATTGTAAGATGGGATGACACCCCAGGCCAGGTGACCCACGTAGATACTTACGTGTAAAATGACATATCCTGAGAAGACGGAACTCCTGACCACTGAGTTGGAGAAATCCTACATGCACACAGAAATGAAAAACAAAAGAAAATAAGTCACAGGGATTAACCAAACTGTCTGTTACCTTGTTCTGAAGCAGAATGTAAACAAATTAATTAAAGAACATTCCCCAGCAGGGGGTACAGCCCATATCCAACACTGTCTCTGTTCTTTACCTTCCATAGCTGCAGAACTGAATTAAAATTAAAAATAACAGATCATTTCACCTTTAACTTGTTTTAATGCAGCATCAGCACAAGGCCATGGGCCTGTGTTGTGTTTGGAGGTTGGTAAATATTAACTATCTTTAACAACTCTATATTATTAAAATTATACAGTTTTACGATTTCAGAGTTGAACGGACCTGGATGGTGGCATTCCCGATTTGAGCATGCTGCTCGGGGAGGCAAAGTCCGGTTTGGGGGGTGGTAAACTCACTTCCTTCTCAGTGTTTCCAGTCCTACCCTGTTGGACCTATAAAATAAGAAGTATAAAATAGACTCAAAATCAAAGTTACTAGAAGCTGGAAAGGAAATTAAGAAAGACAGTTGCGTGGATGGAATTAAGTTTTCAAGTTCAATGGTGACAACATTGCAAAGGCTGTTGAGAACACTCTGTAACAGTCCAGTGGAGTGTTTAGATTGCTTAATTTTGTAAATCTATTTCTGATCTCAGGGAGTGCGGAGGTGAATAATAAACAATTAAGATCAACACAAATCAGACTACAGTAAAGTCGATGTTATAGAAGAATGTTAAATAAATCTGTATGACAGTGAACAAAGACAAAGACTGAAGATTGACTGAATAACTTGTATAGATGAGAAATAGCACCAGTAATTTACTTAAAGACGGTTGTTCTTTTAATTCCCCAAGTTTCTTTGATCATTATAAACGTGGAGCTTAAGATCATTTACATCGTCCTGAAAGATAATTTCAGGACGTTTAAATAACACCAGATTTTGCATCAACAGTTTTACATTGTTAATATTTTTCATTATCCATCAAATCATTATTTTCATTATTGAAGAAAGAAAAATCATTAAGACACAAGGAATTGGTAAACTTTACTTCCTAAGAAATAGATTTAAAAACTTCAAATTTTTGTATTGTTTGGAACACAATATGGCTGCAACGATTAGTCAACTTATTCGACTAGTAAAATACATCGATTTCTATTTCAGCTGTCGAATAGTCATTTAGCTACGTTGCCTCTATCTTAGCCGTTCTTATTAATATCCTTGATCTGAGCAATTTTGCCAAATATCCTTGGCCCATATTTCTAGCTCTGTGTGAGAACAACGGTTTCATTCCAAACAGCAGTAGGTGGCAATAATTCAACACTTGGTTTGTCATCCACCTGTATGCACCTCACTGGAAAAATGTCTGAACCTGCACGTTGCAGCCAGCCACCGCACGAAACAAAACACGGGCGAAAGCATCGAAACTGGGGGAGTATTTATAACAGAGAGAGAATAATAACCATATGGACTGCGTGAATCAGAATTTGCTTTCCAAAAGAACACATCCGACAAGCTTGAGTTTGAGCTTGAGAAACTAAATGCATGGCAAGTTTTTGGAAAATTACTAGTAATAGGGCGTCTGTGGTGTTAATTATGAAATTGCGCTGACGGAAGTGTTGTATTTGCTGCGCTTGCCTCCGATGTAAGTTTTTCTCTCATGCTAATTATGCAAAAGTCTATATCCAAAATTAGACATCAAATTTGACATACCTAAACATGCACGTAAGCCTACACCTGTCTTCAGTCATGGCGCATGTAGACGAAATTGACCACATGTAAAGAATAACTTAAAAGTGACTTGAATACAAGCACACCAGAATTTCCCAGTCAAAATAAATTGGCTTTCGACAATGCTTGTGCACCGACAGTGGCAGCATCGAACAGATTAATTGATTTAAGATGGGAAACTCAGGTTTATGCGTAAAGTCATTTATGCTGTAGACATGTGGGATATTGCGCATACTGTGCTGTGATGGAAGACACATGTCAAATTCTAGGTACAATTTTAGATACAGACTTTTGAAACAGACTCTGGGCGCTATGGAGGACAACAGGGCTGAACATTTAACCTCTTCACTACCATGGTGTACGCAAGCACGTAAATGAAATCCCTCAGTACCATGTAGTTTCATGTCATTCCCAAAGCCAGTGTTGATACTGTAGAAAGTGAATTGAAAGCCGGGGACAGCAATCATGCCATGTCGTTATCCAATCAGATGTTGTTTAGAGCCTCCATGTATGTGTGCGCATCTAGAAATCTTCCGTCTATTGCTGCAATCCATTCACCTTTTATAAGTATATAAATAGTTTTATATTATAATTGCTAGTTTTATTATTAGTTGTACTTGTTTTGTTGTAGTTTATGTAGTTTTTTTTTAGCAAGAGCTATACAGTGCTGTAGTGAGAGATGTTCAGAAAATAGTGCTGAATAGAAGGCAATGAAGCAGCTCCATCACAATGCTGCGTGAAGCCCTGTAGCGCATTTCTAGCCCATCCTTCCAAGCTTATTGTGTTGAACATTTCAAAACATTGTACAGAACAAGCCGCTGATGGCACAGGTTTTGATAGATTGAGTTTTAGTTGATAATTACGGTTCATTGTTTCTTAAAGAATTTCAGTGTATTATCTTCATTTGCGTTTCAGTGTATTGCTTCTTTTCATATGAGTTCCAGTGTATTGCGTATTATTTGCGTTTCAGTGAATTATTTATTATTTTCAATAGTTCCAGTGTATTGCGTATTATTAGTGTTTCAGTGTACTGTTTAATATTTATTTTCATTATAGTGTATTGTCTATTACAAAAGTTTGTTATTATAAAGTATAATATAAAAATGCATTTGCATTGTTTTCTTTGTTCAAACATAAGAAAACAACCTTTTACTGATCTCTTTACTGAACATGAATAAAGGGGTAATAAAAAACACAATTTGGTAATTTTTTATGTATTTCATTCATCATATATTTTCCATTTAAAGCAAATTTCAGGCATTAAATAATCATTATTTTCAAAATGTGGTACCTGGGAAGGGTTTTTGTTTTTTCATCTGGAGTTGAAGTGGTTAAGTGTAATGTTACATTTCTTGTCCTCCTCAAGACAAGCCCCTGCTGCGAGGTTTTTTTTTGGTAATCAGAGACCTATATTTACCGAGTTCGGCGAACTCAAGAATTGGATGCCATGTTGGCACCAGGACCCCATGAGAATGCATTGATCATTTACTGTTGTGGTTATTCGAATAATCGATCGTTTTATGTATAATCGATTATCATAATAATCGATAGCTGCAGCCCTAGAACACAACAAGGACGATGGACCTTAATGGACATAAAACCCCAAATAATGTATGCACGACAATGTCTGTGTATCAGTGCTATTATCCGAGATCCAATACTGTTGAAAATAAAACCATGACAAATCCTGTGTAAAAATTAAAAAAAAATCATCCAGAAACATGAGATGATGACCCTCACCTGTCCAGCGTTCAAAGTGTCTGTGTACAAACACTTTGAAAGAACAAAGAGATTTCCTTTTCATCACATGAAAGAGAATTTCTCTCTAGTGCCAAAGACATGTAACCAAATGGCAGCACATCAAACAAACAAAAAATATTCCCATACTAGGGAATACAACCTCTAGTCGCAAAGTAGTTTTTGTTCCACTTCAGAATGATATTAATCAGGGTCTGCTTTATTTAAGTAATTATGTTAGAATAAAGACCTTGATCTAAACCAAAGGGCAAGGTGGGTACATTTTGATGCATTTCAGGAAGTAACTCACGCACATGAACCAGTACACAACATTTCTCTAGATGAGCTGGGAATACTGAAACACCCTGAACCAAGTAAAACAATTATTGTAGAGGACAACCCTCCCCCACCTCCCAAAGAAACAAGTGGCCAAAAGCACAGGATAGCGAACACTGATCTGGAGAAAAGGCAATTTGTTACCGTAATTTTGCTGGTTGCTGAAGCAACCGTTACAACTTCAAGACCCATCCTCAGCCTCTTCTGCTTCTCGCAGTAGGCCTTCCAAGTATCCTCATTGAATCCATAGTTGAAATAATCAGAGAGATCAGCACCTGGTCAGAAACAAACAAATCCTGCATTACCAGTTTTACTCACATTAAAACTACAGTCATAAGCACAAATTAATCAATTGTATGTTGCAATGCACTGATAAATGCAAAAATTACAATAAGCATACATTTGGTATCATATTATTCAGGGACATTAACTTTCTCTCTTGCCATCAGAACACCTCATTCCTGTGGGTCAGGCCAAAATAAGTGGGTGGGCAGATCAAATAGAAATGTAATCCAAAGCAGTTAATATAATTTATAATACAGGCTCTCATAATAAATTTATATTACAAAAATAAGGGCACAATTCAGTCCAAAAGCATCTGCAAACATTTCCATTGTATTGCCATACTTTACCTGGTTTCCTCCATGGCTTTTCCTCAAAGGAATCTAAGTCCAGCTCCAGTAGAGGAACCCCATTGACATTTCCAGGTGCTTCAAGATCAACCCCCTTCGGTTTGGCACCTAATGCGGAAGAGTCAACAAGTCAGAACTGCCTAGAGATTAGCACAGATCCATTGTACATTTCCAAAATACATTGTATTTATTCAAACTGATCTTAAACACTGTTTCAACAATGCACATTGGTGTGTGCAAGTGACCTGCAACCTGATCACAGTGAAGCATGAAAGGATTGCAAACCAAACTTAATATAATAAATAGGGCATACCACTAGAAATATAGTATACAGAAAATTACTTTTCACAGTTGAAAGTTCAATGTTTGTAGTTGGAGAGAAGGTAATCTTACTACTACTAAATTAAATAAGGAATGCCATGACATCATATGACCAAAAAAAAATACATTTTGTTCTTCAAATACAATGATTTTACATAAAGTGTCAGGTTTGTGCTATACACAATGCACTATTGCATTCACACCAAAAAAGTGTCCCTTTATTTTTTAGGGCTTTCACAATTGACAGATTTGACCACTCTCACCATGCCATGTTTTAAGAAGACAAGCTCATTATTTTACTCTTAATACTTGCAAAATATAAACCCCATTCATGTTGTAACAGAACCAAATAAAATAAGTCAGAAGCTTCTCCGTTGCTAAACCTTAAGGTAAGATGTGTCCCTACATCAAAGAAACAAAGACGTTTACCTGACACGTATGGTCTTCCAGTCGTCTTAATATTGAGATTCACTGGAGTAGCTCCATAAGCACTAAACGGTAAGAATAAAAGGTAAAATGTGACCACAGCACAAAGAATGAGTGATGAACAAATGGCAAATACAACAACTATTAATTTAAAGTTGAATTTTAGTATAGAAGAATCAAGAGTATAAGAAAAACACAGCTGGTTGCTCTAATACACACACACGCATCTATATACTCACGCATACTGAGGTGCCCCAGTCTTAATATCCCCAATGGTGACGCGGACATCATCGTCATCATCATCACTGTCACTATCACTATCTTCATTGTCTTCTGTCGTGTCCTAAGAATACAGGAAAAGATAATTTCTCATGAAGTGAATCCAATTAAACGACCATTTTGGAAGCCTTTGACTCAAGAGATATCGGGTTCATTTCCATTAGTCCCATTATAAATACAACATGAAGGAAGACTGATTTTATCAAAAATTATTCTTAAATGTGAGAGGACAGCATCCAAATTATTGATGATATTTTAACTGAACCACATGCCTAGGATTTGAGCTGTGGAACCCACTGCCTGTCAGAACAGTATAACAATTTTCCAGTGCTGCACTTCATAGCAGGTTACCACCTGGAAGAAGCAAGAAACTTCTTACTGACAAAAAGACACCATAAAGTCCTGAGTTTGTGACTTAAAACTGCTGGGTAAAGATCTAATCATGCATTGTATGTATTCCATATTTCACATTATCCAAATAACTATTTAACTGAAAAAGCAAAGAAAATCAGCTGCAAGTCTGTAAATCCAGTAGAGGTTTTGATATACAGTACGGTGCAAAATTTTTATGCAGGTGTGAAAAAATGCTGTAAAATAAGAATGTTTTCAAAAATAGACATGTTAATAGATTATATTTATCAATTAACTAAATGCAAAGTGAGTGAACAGAAGAAAAATCTAAATCAAATCAATATTTGGTGTGATCACCCTTTGCCTTCAAAACAGCATCGATTCTTCTAGGTACACTTGCACACAGTTTTTGAAGGAACTCGGCAGATGATGTTGTCACTTCCAGGACTCCTTGTTCTTCTTCACGCTGAAGATAGTTCTTAATGACTTGCTGTTTGTTTGGGGTCGCTGTCATGCTGCAGAATAAATTTGGGGCCAATCAGATGCCTCCCTGATGGTATTGCATGATGGATAAGTATCTGCCTGTACTTCTCAGCATTGAGGAGACCATTCATTCTGACCAAATTCCCAACTCCATTTGCAGAAATGCAGCCCCAAACTTGCAAGGAACCTCCACCATGCTTCACTGTTGCCTGCAGACACTCATTCGTGTACCGCTCTCCAGCCCTTCAGCAAACAAACTGCCTTCTGTTACAGCCAAATATTTCACATCTCAAACTGTTTCTGTCTCGGTTAATGATTGTGTTTCAACCTACATATTGAATTGAGGATCATTAGCACCTGTTTGGTATAATTGTTTCAATCATACACCTGACTATATGCCTACAAGTAGTTAATTGATAAATATAATCTATTAACATTCTTACTTTACAGCATTTTTTCACACCTGCATAAAACTTGCACAGTACTGTACATTGTGTGCACTGCAAGTAACAATATTGTTCTCGAACAACAATAGCTATTTTAAAAAAGACAAAATCGTCAACATCATAATTTAATCATAATTTGCTAACTCAATAATACACACATAAATAATTAACATGGTTAGCGTTTGTCGAATACCTGTGTGAGGACAGTGAAATAGTTTGTCTTACACTAAATGGAGTGTAACAAACCACTGTATGGATGATGGCCATTATTCCCATTCTAAAATCCATTCATGTTGTTTGTATGATCCTTGCATTTAACCACCTAATTTATATACAATGATCATCGAATTGATGCTCTGTTGGGTACGCATCCAATGATTCAGACATTATAAAGTATTTAATGGGTAAAGTTCACAGGTGCATCCTAGCGTAATGTGCTTTGATGCGCTTTGCCACTGGCGATGACAAAAGCTGCTGGATTGTGGAAGAATTACCTGCTTGGCTACACCATTCCCAGTGGCTTCCTCCTCAACTGTGGGTGGAGGAAACGCACTGTAAAAATAAGAAGCCAAAAAACGGATTAGCAAATGTGCAATAAATCACGCTAAGAATATTTAACATCAAATGTAATTTCCTCTGATATAAAGGAACAGCTCTTGACTAAAATATTTTAAATGAGCCAAGCAATCAGCCATGGTGAAATTTCTGCTTTCTATTTCAAAGCTAATGAGAACAGGGATTAAAACCCTGACGTGAAAGCTGATAATATTCATTAACCAAAAAATAATTTCAGCCTTCACAGCTTCCTCATACCTTAATACATATATTTTACATCAAAAATGTGGTCCTGAATTTAAACCTAGGTGAAAGGAACACGACAGAAATAGAAGATATAGATGTGGTGAATTGCTATGTCTTCATAACACATCACCGCACAATATTAACTATCTAGATAAGATTCTCTCAAGTGAAGACAATTCAATTGGTCAGAATTAGAATTTAAAAGCATTAAATAGTTCACTATGCTGACTAACGTCTGCAGCGCACATACACTTGCCTGAATCAGTTGGGGATTCAGATATATGATCAAATTACACTTACAAGATTTGTCAAACTGGAAAGATGTTTACTTACAATAACACATACCGATTCCATTGAAGGATTTTTAAAAAGCATTAAAATACATCTTAATACTTCATTTATTTAAAATGTTAGACATGAGGAGTTTTCCTAATGAGAAAACATATCTGTCAGAAAGGTGAAAGGGATAAAACCCTGTTATTTTTTTTTAATTGCAGTCTAAAAAAAAATGAATAGTTAAAAGGGTTTTATTTTGCTTTATACACATTAATAACAGGTGTAGCAAAATGATTTTAGAGCCTTCACTGGAACAAATGTTAGTCTATCAATAATAAAATTCAATTGTAATATGTATCAGTGATTACCAAACTGAACATTGTACAGACCCAATGATTTAATATCACAATCATGCAGCATCATCTGAGCATACACTGGAGACACAGTCCACAAGAGCCGGTGGGGACACTCACCTGACCGCGGCAGGTGCCTTCACTTCTTCCTCCTCTTGTTTATTTTCATTTTCATCTGTCAAACCACACGTGACACATTCAAAGCAAGGTTTAAAGAGCATGCATTATCCAGGATTGAGTTTAAAGACTTAATAATTAGCTTTTACTAAGTCCACAACAGTGACAACAACATGAACACAAATCAAAACAAACATGCATTACGGTTAACGCAGTTACAGTCGTTTTCAGGGGTAAAACTCACAACAACAACAACAACAAAACGCAAGCAAGCCACGATGAAAAACAAAGTTAAATAACTACTTCGGTAAATTCTGCTGTAAATATCAATGTTATAATTGTCATTTTTTTAATTACTCCGTCATACATATTTAAGGGCCTGCTTATGCAGACCTGCCTTTTTGACTGCGTTTAATCGTTTACCAATGTATCTCGCTACAGCAGTTCTCATTAGATCCATCATATAATGTAGAGCAACAGTCCTCACCTCCGTACAACCATTCCTCCTCCTCGTCTCCGGCACTAGCATCAGTGGCCGTCGTTTTATCAGCCTCTTCAGTAGACATCTTTTCTTCTTCTTTCTTTCAAACCCGAAAGGTGTTTTTTAAAATATACAATTCTCACAGATTAGTTTATGTTTCCCAGTTGCAGTAAGTTATTTTGCACACGCTTTAAAGCTTCAATGAACAATAATACATCTCATAATAGTTTAACCCATCAGGAAATGTTTAAAATGTAATATAGTCCAACACGTTTCTACAGAGACGGGCCTTTCACCCTTCACCCGGAAGGAGAAGGAGCCCGCCCCGGCTTCCACAGGAAGTGCGTCTGATTGGCCGAAGCAGACGCACTATTTTATTTCTACAGTAATGATACAGCTAAATCTGTCCAAATTTGAGGTTGCTATAATCATAGTCACTTTGTATTGTAGCCTATATTCGAAATAATGTGTGTGTTTTGTTTGCTTTTTCAATTATTTTTGTATCAACAAATTAACATACACGAATTGTATAGCCTAGTATAAAGATACTTTACAGCAGCAGGTGCTTGGTATTCATTTACATTTAAAAAAAATAGGATACCATTGCACTTTTTAAAATTGTCTTACCTACACAGTGAACTTTAAAATACTGTCTGAAACAATGTTTGCTGTTTCGGTTAAAAATATGAATTATATACATATATACACTTTTTCCCACCTAGGATGGTTGGTTCTTGTAGCGCAGATTTCCACAGATCTGCACAATCCCGCCGATCCCATTGGTGGAGCAGCGCAGGTCTGCGCAGAAGTGCGGAAATCTGCGCCACACGAACACAACCTGTGTGCGTTTTTAGGACATCATATTTGCGCGACGTGTACATGCCACGTCACCTTTGGGAGACACACATGTGTTTATTGTCAAGTGAGAGAAGACTGCTTGCAGAAGACACTAATACACATCTTCTGTTTAATACTTTCTAATTTATTTGCAGCATAGGACTTTTGAGACCATGTCATTCTCACCAGGGCTTGCGTCCTTTTCGCGGCAGGCATGGGACAAAGTGCTGTCAAAGGTAAAGAAAGCGGTTGTTTTCATGGACGATAAGTGCTCGGAGAGTCTGCACTGGAGTGGGGGAGCCTCAGTGTTATTAGAGGCTGGGGCCACCAATATTAAACAGTTTTCCAGCTTCGAAGCCGGCAGTGCAAATGAGCCCAAAGCAGTTTTCATTGTGAGCACGCTGTTAAAGGGCAGGACAGCGGACATCATTAAAGACATCATTGGCCTCAGCTCTTTCCAGTACTGCGTTGTGTTCACTGCCGTCACCCACACTCTCCATCTCCTGGCTAACAATGTCAGCGCAGAGATGGAGGGCAACCCGGTGTTTGAGCAGTTCAAGGACAAGCTGTGCGAGTGGATGGGGAACATGAATTACACGGCGGAGGTGATGCATGCCCCACTGCTGTTCGCTCCTGTGTCGTCTGACCTGTTCGTTTCGCCGGCCTTTGGGGAGTTATTCCCCCTACTCTCTCAGGATCTCGATAAGATAAACAGAGGTCGTCCGGACAAGAAGAAGTTTGGAGGTCTGTCTGACGTGGACATGCACTCCCTGCCACCCGAACTGCAGATCCAAATCAGGGCTTTGGCTTCTGGGCTCAGCGCGGTGTTTGACCTCCTCAACACCAGGGAAGAGTGCTTCGCTGTCGGGCCTACGAGTCGCATTATAGCAGGAGAACTGGCAAATCACCCCCATGCGAAGATCAGGAGAAAGACTGCACCCAACAAAGCATCTGTAGTGTTCATTGACAGGACCCTTGATTTGACTGGTAAGCCACTGCTAAAGGGGGTGTGACCCTGGATGTCAGTGCATAAGCGCATTGGGTTCAAGAGCAGGGCTTTGGGTACTGTGTATGAGTTATACATGTATGTGTGTGTATGCATTTGCATTGTATTATATTCAACGACTTTGTTAGTCAGTATGACGTGATGCCTTTGCTACTAACCCATACCCTGCGAATGGCACTTGTCTGCTCAAGGGGTTTCCCCCAGATCTGACACTGACTCTTTCTCAGATTAGTTACTGATTTCTGACCCTGTTCCATGATTGACGCATCTTAATTATACATAACGTTTAATTTAATCACACAAGCAACATTTTACGAACCTGTATTGTATTGTGGTGGCAAATTATAATCGTTTTTATTTTTAAGAGTACCAATACAAGACATGTGAATATTTGATAGCATGTCCAAACATAGCATTACCTTAGAGGCACTTTGCTATAACATCATCCTGACCAAATTGTAATGTATGCCTATTTTGAAGCAATTTTAATTAGCCTTACAATGACAGTTGCCTCCTTAAGAACATTTTTTTTAAATAAAACACTTAATTTGTTGAATGGAGAAAAGGGGAGGAGGGTTGACAGGAATTCAAGTTGGTCCATGCTGTGGAGTAGCAGACTAATATTTCCCTTGACCTGCCTTATCATAGGAGCTGTTGGCCACCATGGTGATAGTCTGGTGGAGAAGATCCTGTCAGCTCTGCCGCAGCTTCCAGGACATCAGAGTGATGTGCTTGTGGACATGCTGGAGCTCACTGCCCTGCAGAGGACTGAGGACGCCAATGGCATTATCGCCCCAGGATGTTTGGCACAACCAAAGTAAGGAAGCTCATGCCTATGAGATAAATGTTGGGCCGAAACTACAACCACCCAGTTTATCAGCCAATTTCACAAATTCAGGTATACAATTATGCTGCTGATTTAAAAATCTATGCACATACAGTACTGTGCAAAAGTTTTAGGCAGGTGTGAAAAAATGCTGTGAAGTAAGAATGCTTTCAAAAATAGACATGTTAATAGATTATATTTATCAATTAACTAAATGCAAAGTGAGTGAATAGAAGAAAAATCTACATAAAATCCATATTTGGTGTGACCACCCCTTGCCTTCAAAACAGCATCAATTCTTCTAGGTACATTTGCACAAGTCAGGGATTTTGTAGGCATATAGTCAGGTGTATGATTAAACAATTATATCAAACAGGTGCTAATGATCATCAATTCAATATGTCGGTTGAAACACAATTATTAACTGAAACAGAAACAGTTTGAGATGTGAAGTATTTGGCTGTAACAGAAGGCAGTTTGTTTGCTGAAGGGCTGGAGAGCGGTACATGAATGAGTGTCTGCAGGCAACAGTGAAGCATGGTGGAGGTTCCTTGCAAGTTTGGGGCTGCATTTCTGCAAATGGAGTTGGGAATTTGGTCAGAATGAATGGTCTCCTCAATGCTGAGAAGTACAGGCAGATACTTATCCATCATGCAATACCATCAGGGAGGCATCTGATTGGCCCCAAATTTATTCTGCAGCATGACAGCGACCCCAAACATACAGCAAGTCATTAAGAACTATCTTCAGCGTGAAGAAGAACAAGGAGTCCTGGAAGTGACAACATCATCTGCCGAGTTCCTTCAAAAACTGTGTGCAAGTGTACCTAGAAGAATCGATGCTGTTTTGAAGGCAAAGGGTGGTCACACCAAATATGGATTTGATGTAGATTTTTCTTCTGTTCACTCACTGATTATGAATATAATCTATTAACATGTCTATTTTTGAAAACATTCTTACTTTACAGCATTTTTTCACACCTGCATAAAAATTTTGCACAGTACTGTACATACATACATACATACACATATTATAATATAATGATTTTGTTCTAGATACTCTCACTCATTGGCCCAGCATTAGCTGATTGGACAAATATTTATAAAACCCACTAGAGGGGCTCACATTTTTAATTGTACTTTTTAAGAGTCTATTTAGTATGTATAATTCAATATGTAAATATTAATGTGTGTGTGTTGGGGGTGGGGGGGGGGGGGTTGTGTGTATGATTTGGTACGGCTTTTGTCCTGAGGTGCAGTTGGAGATTTTCAGCGCATGTAAAACCAGCCAATTAAATGTGATACAGAGGAAGGCATAATACTGCTTCCAAAATCTTTATTGAATATAGCCTAGTACTCAAAGTTCTGCAGTGATTAGGAAACTTTTTTTTTTCTTTCTGTGAGTTATGCAAGCAAAACAAAGGGAAAATGTTTTTTTGTTCACTTGACCTTTTAACACTGTAATATTTTGTATTTCTAAGGGCTATGTCTGAGCTCTCCTGTGGTTTAGGTGTGTTGTTATGTAAACTCCGTCTTCTACTTTTGTATTGTCCCAGAGTCTCACATTCTACAAAGCTGTATGTTTATTTGTTTAAAAATGCTTGCGGCGAAAAGGGATAGGAGACCATCACTGCTTAGCAGGCTTGCCCAGACTCTTTATTTTAACAACATGCCGTACTTGTTGACATACTCTTTGATCTGTTACTTTTTCTTAATGCAGGAAATTAGACCTTCGATCGCTCAAAATTGGTTTAAATTTAATTAAACTTGTGATTGTTTTAGGAAATTGAAGTGGTAAATCTGTGCTAGTGCTTATGGCTAGGATTAATTCTAATTCAGCTTTTCTCCCATTAGTTTACCTTGGCCCATTTTGCAACTTAAATATCCCACGAAGATCGGTTGTAGTTTTTGCAAATTATCCAAACAGCTAGTGTGGTCATTTTATTCACCACTTACTTCCAGCATCACTACTTTCCATGTTTTTTCATGGCTTAAATAACATTTAGTTAGACATTATGCAATGTTTCAGTTAGAACGACCATGTAAACATTAGGTATGTCAATAATATAAATTTGCTAATGTGTTTAGAGTATATTTTCACATTGGAAAATTGCAAGAAACAATAAAGAAAAGGGGAACTGGCAGTTAATATTAATCAACTTGCTCTATAGAACAACAAAATAGCACTAATTTTCTTAAAAGTTTTAGGCAGAAATTCTGTTAATTAAAAGCAAAGCAAATCAAAACGATACCCCCCCCACACCCCTTTCCAAATCTCTCCTCTGGAAAACATCAGTGATAGAATAGTAGGGCCACATTTGCTAACAGATTTAAATTAAATAGCCTATATATTTATTTAAACAGTTTTTCTAAATGATTTTCAACATACATACAAACTTGTCCATGTCATATGATCTTTAATGTTAAATGAAAGATGCGGCCTGTAATGTTCAGGCCTTACTATCAAATAAAAAACATTAAAATAACACTTGACCTTTTTTTATTAAGCATATTGTCAATAATCTATTTAAGGTTCATGATTCAAAATTGCTTTTTTGACATGAGAAGCCTTTAACAGTTTTTCATGCTGTTGTGCAGTAACCCATTGCTCTAAACACTGGATTGTTCATTTGAATGGCACTTTCCTGACATTTCTTCATAATATTGTTGAAAATATCGTGTCATTCTAGTGTTGTATCTGTTATTTTAAAGTTGATAGCCCTTTATTTATTAATTGGTTTGTGCTGAGCTGTTAATGTAATGAAGTGCTGTGTGTGTAGCACCAAGTTCATGTGCACTGACAGTATGCTCCCTGAATCCAAAGAATACTTAGAAACTTACACAGTTTGTAACATTAGGGTGAAGCATAAACAAGTGATGGCATAAATGAAGAGGCAGTTCTCGTTTGCCGATTTATTACTGCTTTTAGCTAATTCAGTGTTTCTGATTTTATCAAGTGCATTAATGCTTTGCAAACCCCTTCCTACAGAGTTGATGTACTTCAAGACTTTAGTTGAACGTAGAATGACTTGCAGTGAAAAACGTTGCTGTGATAGGGCAGTGTCTCCTACCATCTTTTTTGTCACCCCAGCTACTAATTGAGGTCTATTTTATGGATGTCTATTGGACAAATGTTTAACCTCACTGACGGATACAGTGCATCCGGAAAGTATTCACTGCGCTTCACTTTTTCCACATTTTGTTATAGCGTTATTCCAAAATAGATTAAATTCATTATTTTCCTCAAAATTCTACAAACAATACCCCATAATGACAACGTGAAAGAAGTTTGTTTGAAATCTTTGCAAATTTATTAAAAATAAAAAACAAAAAATCACATGTACATAAGTTTTCACAGCCTTTGCCATGACACTCAAAATTGAGCTCAGGTGCATCCTGTTTCCACTGATCATCCTTGAGATGTTTCTACAACTTGATTGGAGTCCACCTGTGGTAAATTCAGTTGATTGGACATGATTTGGAAAGGCACACTCCTGTCTATATAAGGTCCCACAGTTAACAGTGCATGTCAGAGCACAAACCAAGCCATCAAGTCCAAGGAATTGTCTGTAGACCTCCGAGACAGGATTGTATCGAGGCACAGATCTGGGGAAGGGTGCAGAAAAATTTCTGCAGCATTGAAGGTCCCAATGACCACAGTGGCCTCCATCATCCATAAATGGAAGAAGTTTGGAACCACCAGGACTCTTCCTAGAGCTGGCCGCCCGGCCAAACTGAGCAATCAGGGAGGTGACCAAGAACCCGATGGTCACTCTGACAGAGCTCCAGCGTGTCTCTGTGGAGAGAGGAGAACCTTCCAGAAGAACAACCATCTCTGCAGCACTCCACCAATCAGGCCTGTATGGTAGAGTTGCCAGACGGAAGCCACTCCTCAGTAAAAGGCACATGACAGCCCGCCTGGAGTTTGCCAAAAGGCACCTGAAGGACTCTTGGACCATGAGAAACAAAATTCTCTGGTCTGATGAAACAAAGATTGAACTCTTTGGCCTGAATGGCAAGTGTCATATCTGGAGGAAACCAGGCACCGCTCATCACCTGGCCAATACCATCTCTACAGTGAAGCATGGTGGTGGCAGCATCATGTTGTGGGGATGTTTTTCAGCGGCAGGAACTGGGAGACTAGTCAAGATTGAGGGAAAGATGAATGCAGCAATGTATAGAGACATCCTTGATGAAAACCTGCTCCAGAGCGCTCTGGACCTCAGGCTGGGGCGAAGGTTCATCTTCCAACAGGACAACGACCCTAAGCACACAGCCAAGATAACAAAGGAGTGGCTACAGGACAACATTGATTGAACATCTCTGGAGAGATCTGAAAATGGCTGTGCACTGACGCTCCCCATCCAACCTGATGGAGCTTGAGAGGACCTGCAAAGAAGAATGGGAGAAACTGCCCAAAAATAGGTGTGCCAAGCTTGTAGCATCATACTCTGCTGTAATTGGTGCCAAAGGTGCTTCAACAAAGTATTGAGCAAAGGCTGTGAATACTTATGTACATGTGCTTTTTTTGTTTTTTATTTTTAGTAATTTTGCCAAGATTTCAAACAAACTACTTTCATGATGTCATTATGGGGTTTTGTTTTTAGAATATTGAGGAAAATAATGAATTTAATCAATTTTGGAGTAAGGCTGTAACATAACAAAAAGTTGGACGCACTGTGTATTGGTCTACCTTGGACAACCAATACAGCATAACTAGATCTGTTTCACATGTATGTCAATTGTTTTAGTTGTTACCTGATCTCATTGGTTTTGCTCATTACTCCAGAGATGTAACACATTTTGCTCTGCTAAGGTATTAAAACTTATTATTTGGTCACAGTGCCTTTTTCCATTTCTGACCCCTCTGTAAATTGACAGTTGATACAGTACAGTGGAGTACACCCCCCAGCTGCTGCACTGAATGCCCTGGGGAGGATTTCTGGTGGACATTTCATTCAGCAGTTGAGTGTGTAGCACTTCACCAGAGTGCATGTGCGTTACTGATTTCCATCACCTGCACTCTTCTGGTGTTCAGTTCTGAGATATCATTTAACAATATGTTGTTAAACAAGGTAGTTAACATGACAAATTAGTATAAGATTAGAAATAACAACCGGTAACGATATAACGATCTGAACTGAATGTGTATAATGTGCAAGGGTGATATAGGCAGGAGGGATAAACTGATGATTTATGGATTTAGTTCAGTTAAAGGAAGGCATCTGAAATTTGCAATGCACTCATATATTTTAAGATCATGTTCCAAACATGAGAAACAGTGAGCTGCTCTTCTTGCCTGAGCAGTGGCATTCCCATGTCTGTAAAGTGCTCACCTGGGAAAGTTTTGCCATTTAGGCCTAGGGTACACTCCAGTGCGTGCAAACAAGTACAATCTGTTTAGTGGTGGTGGGGGTGGGTATTGTAATGAACTGAAACTCTTAGAAATGGGGCCAGGATCTGTGGTTGGGACTTTATTGACCAGCTTTAGAAAAGGGTGATGCAAAAGAGAGTAGATTGTGGCCTGGGGTTAGTTATGAAAAAAGGTTTGGTTAATAAATGCATAGTTACTTCCAGTGATCTGTGTGTGGGTCTGGATGTTCTGTTGGCCTCAGACTCTTCTGATTGACACATCCAGATACAATGGTGAAATTGTCTTGTTGGCTGCATTGCATGACTGTCAGCCCTCACACAAAACATAAATGTATGTTAGGGTGCCAGTATAATGGAGGTTGGTTGGAGTATTGTATTGTGACATGTCAATAGACGACCAGCTGTTGTAATTATAGCTTTCCCCCTTGTCATAAATTCACAGAAAGCCTGCATGTGTGCTGTTCCTATGTTATGTAATGACCGGTATTCTCCAGCCCTTCTGATCAATTAACTAGGTGTTCTGGCAAATTCAGTAATTTAGAATTCCTTTGGAACAAGGACTGGAATACCCTTCAGCCCTCAGGGGTAAGAGTTTGCTTAACTGAATTAATAGCTCAACTGATCAATAATTAACATATATTAGACTTTGGCAGACATTAGACTTTTTAGATTTTTGGTGGAATTCCTACATTTAGGAAATCATATGGGACGTTTTTGAGATCAGATGAGAAAATATAAAAGGGGGTGACATACAGTCACACTGTACGGACATAATTGCGATTTATGGCTTTTTCAGAATCTGATGAAAAATATCTGAAAATAATTAATGCTTGTGAATCTTCATGAATAAAATTAATAGTGGAGGCAAGGCAACTCCATTATTTAATGAGTATATATATGGTTTTAGTACCTATTAATAATAATAGTAGTAGTAGTAATAATAATAATAATAATATTACTATTATTATTAATAATAATATCTTTTTTTAATCCCACATAACTTTATTTGGTTTAGCTGGTTTTGGCATAGAGTACTTAAAACAAAGTCTGTCAATTACCTAATGTACTGTATAAGAATAGCATTAGGATGTCAATACAGGAAATTTAATTAATGTATTTTGATATGCTCATTAGTACTAATTTGTTAGGAATAGATGTTGTGATATCCAGTAAGGATTCATTTTTTTTCTTTTTTTTATGTAATCTTCTTAGCGGATATCTTATTATCTGTGTTAAGGCAAAGTTTGAGTTGCTATACCTTTAATGCATCATGATATGTTGTGTATAATTCTGTAAAATTTAATTTGTGACTTGAATTCCTCATGGAAGACCTACAGGTGCAAATAAGCAAACATGATGCTGGGACTTGATTACTAAATGCTTCCTGGATGATATTAAAGGAAAATAGTATACTTATTGGTTTCCGGTTTAGTTTATATTAACTTCTGACTTTGGACGTGCTGAGGCAGCGACCACTTGTGAATGCTTGCCCTATCCCACACATTGACCTGCAATTCTATGTTTCTCAGTTAATTTCCTACTTTTGACAAACAAGGTCAAATACTGCCTGAGGTTAAGTATATCTCCTCTGTGTTGATAGCTTTTATAGCACAGTACCTATGTATTGAGTATGGTTATTATGGCCATTTAAAAAATAAACTAACCCATCATGTTTAATCTAATACAGTTATCATGGAAGGAATACAAGATTACAAAGTGCAATATAACCTACATGGTGAGGTCTATTTATATTGACTTTGTCTCTACAAACATAACCTAAATTTAAAGTGATTACATTTAAATTAATGGTGTGACATATTGTAATGGTACATGTCGATTAATATAACTTGAGAAATTAGGTTTCTGAAGGTAATTGAAGGGGAATATGAAGGAAAATAAGGAATTTACTTGGTGTAAGTTAATGTAAAAAAAATAAAAATAAGAATTGAATGAGACAATCATAGTAGGTTTAAAGTTACAAAGCTGTATGGAAGCAATCAGTTTCACACAGTGAGACAGCATCCAGCAGATAGAAGAAACGAGAACCCCCCAGGAATAGTAGGGGGCCGGGGCGGGGGCAGTGACATTGTGTGCGGCCTCATCTCCCCCTGCTCGCCAGCCTCACAGCAGCCTCACAGAAGCTGAGATGACTGTGTGAGAGAGAGGGTAATGGTTGCATTACTAATGATGGTAACACTGACGTTGATACATTCAAACATGGAAAATACTAGACGAGAACTGCAAAAAAAACTATTCAGAATTATATTGGGTATTGTTCCTAATGATACTATGAAAATTATTACAAATGTATGCTTGTGAGTTAAAAAAAGTGATTAATAACTGCCATAATTAACCTAATAACTACTAATGATATTGTCTAAGGAGCTGCTATAATGACTACTATAATATTAACATGGTCTCAGATATTTATAAATTAGATGTGAAAGAGGACCGAGATGTGCACTTTGCTTTTACAGCTCCAAACAAAAACTAAGTATTGGTAAGTAAAATTGATTTCATATGTGCAAGAAATATGATGCTGCTGATGACAACTAAGTACTTTACCTAAATAATTTGTGCTTGTGATAAATCATACTTAAGATTATTTAAAAATTGTCCCCATACTGGAAACCTTGCAAACTGTGCAGACTACTGTATGCTGCATATTGTAATATGACATTTTCTATGCTTGGTTTCAACCAATCTGCCTAACAGTTTAAAAGACTCATAAGCCAATTATTATTATTATCTCAATAAACTTCATAGTGTTTCTCTCAACCAGTCTTAGTGGAACACCTCTATACCATGAGCTCCATGCGTGACGAGACCATGCTTTACCTTGGCCCCTTTCCTGTGCCCATGTGGAGGTCATAAGGTGAACACAAGATTGTACTAGATAAGGTTAAACTGCAGGCTGTTGGGAGACGCAGGCTCCGATGGAAGAGAAATAGGCCTATGCTGTACCTTAGAATATTTTACAATATGATTGAGATTACTTTAAGGAGAATCTCTAATGTTGTGCAAACCATACATTGTCTCTACAGATGACCACATTATGAATCAATCTAATATACACAGTACGAATCATATCCTGATGCAACTGATGTTTGACCCTTATGGCTTAGGCAGGATAAAAACAAGCTGAGATGCGCTGTAAAAGCTCCAGGAAATTGCTGGTGGCCACTGCACCTTCCATAAGAGAGCTCACATATTTGCTAAGGCATGGTTGCCCCACAGGCACTCCTTCCCTGACTTGCCCATCTGCCACATGTTGTTAGCCACACGGGCAAGTCTTTTTAAATAGGTATGCCCCAGGTTTTACAGTAAAAGCTCGGCAATATTGTAGAAATTGCCACATTTGAAGAGCTCATAATCCTGGGAAGGGAGCTAAGATCACACCAACTGCACACCCTCCCCCTTGGTGTGCTTGTGTATGCAAATAGATTGTGTTCAAATGCCTACAATTTGTGGTTATGAATATATACATGTAATCGTGGATATGTTTTCTAAATGGGTAGAAGATCTTTTCGCTGAAGATGGAGATTAAGACGCTCTCTGTTCACATCTTGTTCTTAATATGCTTGGAATTGTTCCTGAGAGGATATGCTGATCCCTTTTTTTAATGCAAATGCGGATATCGCCTGGGGCACTTTTTTATTGTTTATTTTTTGAGAGGCCTTCAATTGAAAATGCAGCGTACATTTTGCAGCCACTTTAACCAGAATGTGACCTTTTTATATTATTCTAGTTAAAACACTGACTGTGATATGACCGTAATCTCCCCTGAGTTTATTAGTAAAACACATTTTCTTCACCGTACAAAAACCTTTTACAGAAACATCATTCATGTTTCAATAAGTGCATCAGTTTGTGGTGAGTGGTGGTAAACATTTGAGATGAGGTTGTTTTACTGCAAGTCTCATTTACATATTAATTTACTGGGATAAACTTGGATATTTTTAATAACGTTTTTCAAATACAGTATTTTTACTGATTTTCACAGTTTACTTGGTTACCATAAACCAAATAAAATAAACCAATTCCTCTATCACTATAAACTAAATACTAGAAAACTGGAATAAAATTAAAATATATAGAAAAGGGAACCCTCAAGATAGCTTGCCCTGTTTTTGAGAAGCAGGCAAATTTTGTCCTTTTCAACCTTATTATTTTATCTGGACTTTAAAGCCTTTGATTTATCAAATAAAACATTTTTACATGGATAAGATCCACCCCTTACTTTTAAGTCCATATCCAGCATTCACCACTATCTGTTTTTATATTGTAGTTAGGCTCTGTTCTGGACTTGGACATAAGTCTATGAAGCTGTGCAGTTTGTAATGTCGGGAGATCCTATCTTATTTTTGGTTTGAGAGCTACCAGCAGGAACGTTAATGAATCTGTACAGATGGAACCCATCACTGCTTTGAAAGCTCTTTGCAGAGGACTAGAAATCGTATGGAGCCATCTTTAAACCATGCAGTCCCTGTCACATTCTGCGCAGATGAGATGAGTCATAGCCATGAATTCCAGCTTGCCACTTGAGATAAACCAGAGCATCCACAGTGAATATATTTACAAGAGTTTTCTTTATAAAAACAAAAGGGGAAAAAATAAGGGACATTTGTACAGCTCAGAATTTGTATTTGGTTTATTTTACACTTTTCCAGCTGGTTTCACAGACCTTGATCAGCACTATTTTCAGGCTATTTTACCTCAAATATAATTCCAAAGTCCCAAGTCTAGTGCTAATTTGATTCTGTGACTCAAGCTTTTATTTGTAATGAGATGACATAATGCTTGCATCTGTATTTAATTATACCAGGATTTAACCTGGTCAGATAGTTAGATTTCCTCACCTTACCAAAGACAAACATCTTGGGGGGAAAAAATATGGTTCAGTTTGTGGATTCCTGATGGAGAGAATGCCAGTTCAATGACAGTTCCTTGTCCACAAACCTGTCTCCATCTTCCATGGACATGATGAATGGTCAGGCGTTGTCAGTGATTCGAAGTATCCTGTGAAGTTACGCCAAATGCTTTATTTGTTTCTTCCAGCAGGACATGCTACAGGAAAGCCCACCTTGATGCAGCCTATCTTTTTGTGCTGGGCATCCCTTCAGCAGGCTTGTAGTGCACGATCATTTCAACAGCTGCTTAAAGTAGAAAGTTCAGCACCAGCAAGGTCTGCTCCTCTAGCCTGCTTGAGGTATTTCCATCAACAACAAACCTTTGGCAGAACTGCTGTGAGGGCAGTGCCGAATGCATGAGGTTAGCAGGCCACCAACCTTCACTGTGTGAAAAGTTTTTCCTGGCTGTTCCTGTTGTAACGTAGCCTTTGATCAGACACTGGCCCATGAGTCAGACTTACTGGACAGAGACAATACATTTCTCCGACCGCATCCAACCTGCAGAGTCTTCAAAAAAGTGCTTAGGTTGAGTTTTTCTTTCGTCAACGTGGTTTGGCTAGTTGTATAAATAGTGAAGCCATTGCAGAAGGTGCATGAGAACCTGAAATGGGCAGCGATGCTTTGGACTCAAATGACTCGTGATCGTGCCCTACTGTGAAAAAAACACTTTCAAGGACCAATTCAGATCTGGAGGCCAGATTCTTCCTAGGAATCAAAACAATCTCCATTTCTGTACAAGCTGTGGAAAAAGAAAGCCACCGTAACGTTTCCATATGCGAGATCCAGAAGCGGACCTATGTTTAAACATGTACTTAATATAGAACCTTTTTTCTGTCTAGATCCATTCACAGTTTTACTTTGATTGAAGAGAAATTTGCTCCAATTCCAAAAAAAACAATTCACCATCCACCAGCGAATGTTAGTGTGGGCTTTACTGCATGTCTGCTTTCTTGTGAATAAGATGAATGGTGCAGGTAGGTTACAGAAGGGAAACGGCTGCCACTCAACAAAATGGATGACATGACAAGTTACTTCAGGGGTGGCCTTGGCAGAAACACTCCCTCCAGGGACAAGACCATGGCTTCATTCAGGGTTTTATATGTGTTGTCTGATATGATTTGTAATACTGTGGAAGTGCCAAAGCCCACACAGTATAACTGTTGGCAATTATTACATAAATAGCATCGATCTAAAATCACAGGCTGTGCCCAATTTTAGTTGAGTTGACAAATATTCCTGCCTGGACTGTGTTGTATTTAGGGCACCATATCAATATATGCATCTGTCTATGTAGAATGCTATGGCTTATTTCACATGCTCAAGAGCCAGATCCAAGTTTGTGTCTGTGTTTAGCTGTGTGTCTGGAAAGTCCTTTTGTTCCCATTTTCTTTTTCTTGCAACAAACTGACCATCTACTGAAATTGTCCATTGTACATGGCAATTCGTCATCAACTTTTTATTTCACACAAAGATGTCATTTTCATGGTGGAGAACAGTATTTGAGGTGACGTCTCCTGTAACCTCAATGAATGGATGCAGCTTTTCTGCAGTCACCAGCCCAAAACAGTGGGTAATTGAATTTTGTGGACACACTGATCAATATACAGAGATCTAAAACTCTAACATTTTCAAATACAAGAGGGTCTTGGAATTTCAAAAAAAATATTTTATTATCTGCTTTAATGTAGGATCATTTTTATTAGTTTAATCAGAACATCATTTTCATTGTGCTATTTATTGTTTAGAATTTGTTTATTGATTTAAAATGTAGGATATGTTGAAGTATCTTGCACATGGTGTGACCAGTGTGGTACTGTTTGTCACTGTAATCAAATGGGTGGTATAGTGATTTTTGTATATTGGGGGGTAAATGCATTGACATCCCCATTTTATCTTTACCATAACCTTAGAAGACTGGTGTAACACAATTCTCTTTTGCCTGCTGACCACAATCTTATTTTCATTGCTAGTCGATTTGCAATGTAGAGTGTAACTCCAGGGGAGTGGGATCCGAACCACACAGCACTGTTGCAGGGAGTTCAGTCTAGACCGCCCTTGGCAGGGAGTAGAGCTTTTCAGTCAGGGGGTAAACATTTCCGGTGAGTGGAAGGGAGTGCGTGGGGAGAGGATGGAGAGGGGAATATGAGTGCCAGCTGGCACAGTACGGCTTGACCCAGGAGTGGACGACGACAAGAGGATACAAGCTTCTCCCTCGCTCCCTAAATAAGCTTTTACCTTGGGTTAGCATCAACAAAGCCACAGTAATTACTGCGCACTGTGAGAAAATAAAGTATGTTCCTCCAAGGAATGCTTATTTTTCTGCACTATAAGATTCCCACAAAAATGTTTGAGCTGCATGATTATTTTTGGTTTTATGTTCCAGGATTTTTTTTATTTTTTTTAAGTTAATTGTACTAAAATATGAAGCTGTAATAACATAATGATGAATGTATGTATATTGTATTATTCTGTAGTAGATCCAATAACTACTGAAAGGTTGCCTTGAGGTCTTACAGTTTGTGCAGTTATGTGTTTAAAACTGTGCAATGTGCTGAACTATGGCAAGATAATTTTTCCAGAATGTGTGTCCTTGTTAACAAAATCATTAATATTTGAAATAAATCTCATAGTGTGATCTGTGCTTTTCCAGCAATTCAGTTATGGAAACTGCAGAGTAGATGGTGAATTTTTATTTTAATTTTTATAAGGAAAGTAAAACAAAATTGGTTGTTTTGTGTGGCGCTGGTGTCCCATTCTGTAAGCTGCCAGCTGGCATCCTGCACAGTCCATTTGGACACTCAATATAGTCAAACGATGCAATAAAGGGTCCTAAAGGCCTTTTTTGTGCAGTAGAGCCAGGTATGTGCAGTAATAATGGAAATTAATGTTGATGACTGTAAATATTAAACCCATTTCAAGCGCCATGGGTATTGAGTATTGAGTATGAGTATTGGCAAGGCCAGTACCTTGTTTATATAGGTTAGGGACTGTAAGTAAGAAAGCATTTTAGCATTTTAGTTGACCTACTTTATTCAAGTTCTGTCTTACTGGTTTCAATCTTAAAGGTATTTTTCAGACATGATTGTGCTTTGGTGAATGTGTCCTGTTTGGGTTAACATGTTGTATTTATGTATTGAAAGTTTGTAAATAATAGATAAAGTAGGGAAATGGAATTGGGGGACATGGCACAGTCAGGATATTTTACATCAGTTTTCAGCTCAGAATAAAACCAGTGTTTTCTCACAAAGCTTGGATCAGTTTAATGCTCCACTGCTGTTTGTAAAATTGAAAAATTGAACTCCGTAGACACACCCGGTGCTGCATGATTGTGGATATCAAAATAAATGGACTTCTGATAATATGTTTTATTAGAGTAAATGTGTATTTTCACTTGCTTGTTGTGTTCAAGAAACCTAACCTATCATACTTTAGAAGAAGCAGAAGTACAATTTATTTTCTGGGTTTGCTATTATTTATCATTGATAGTATTGAAATATGTCTAAAATTGAAATAGACCTTTGCAAGCTGTGACTCTATATTGTGTTAAATCTGCAATTTTACAAGCAGTGTTCACCAGGGACCAGTCAGATGTATTAAATGGCTTCCAATTTGCCACCTCTCAAGCTCATTCACTTTTTATATTTATTTTAAATGTGTAACTGTTGACCTCTTTACTAAGGCCAGATGATCTGTAGATTCCCAGCAGCACACCCATGGCAGAGACCACATTCCCTGAGAAGGGGCCCTTCAATCTGTGACCTTAAACCCTTTCTGTTGACTGCCAGAGCCATGACATCTGATTGAAAGCAGTACCTTTGGGCCTGGTGTCAGACCTCACCTGGAGGCTCTGATATCATCCATGACTTCATTGGTATTTATTGAAACATGTGTTGACAGCATCTCACAGAAGAGTCTACACAGTACAATGTGATTTGTCCTGTCACGGTCTGTGTTGGATAGTGCTGTTGATTTGAAAAAGGAATGGTCCCGTGAAATGTCAGATAGACTAATTGCAAGAAAAGTATTGTGCAACTAATACAATATCCCTCTGATGCAAGTGTTACAGAGTTTAAATAACTAATAATTACAGATACAACTACATTTACTTATATGCAATTGCAAAGCTTTGATTCCACCATTTTGCAATTAATCCCTGGCAATGATGTGTGATTTAGGAATTAACACCCAAGACAGTCCAGCACTAAGTTCCTTTCAGTCAACATATATACAGGTTTGCTTTGGTGCTAGCCTGATCCATTCTCAATCGGGTAAGGAATAATTTTAAATAAATGTATAATAATATCTATAAACCCTTACAGATTGTTGGGTGTCTGCAAAGCCATAACAAGTTAGTAAAGCTTTTATAGTTGTTATTGAAACAGATTATTATTGTTAATTCATTTCAGTGAAGGATCCAAGTTTTGAATATTTGATGTAATCGTAAATATGCATGTGGATTTAAGAAGATTGTAAAACTGCTATTTCTTAAATTATGGGATTAAACATAGATGTATAGATTGTCCAATATTTTGGCAGTTTTTGAAAGACAATATTAACATAAACAAACAAGCATGCTGTGCACGAGCTTCTAACCACGTCCAAGTTCTGCTTTCATCAGCCCCCAGCACGTGTACGGCAGCTGCTGTTTTGGTGGCAGTTTGTCAAGGGATCAGAGTTCACACTGTGACCTATATGTACAAGTGAAAGGATCAGTGAGTGGCGTCCTCCAGAGACGTTGGGGAAACTGATCCTGTGGCTGTTTCACTAAGCTGCTGTCCTGCTCCTGGCCACATCACTCCCTTGCAGGGTGGCAAGTCCAGCTGTAAAACATGCCCAGCCTTCACCAAAACCACAGGCCACGTAACCCAGATTACAGACAAGACCAACAGGGATTTGGGAATCAAACAGAAGCCGTTTATGATCTTGAGAATTGGAGTTTTATTTATTTTGACTTGGTACCAGTCAATAATTAGTTTATCTGTGTAGTACTGATGCTGAACAATTGGTTTTTGGAAACACAATAAATGTCTCTATTGAAATTTCAACATTTTTTGTTTGTTTGTGTATGCAAAGAGATTGCAAATTGTACAGTTCCTGAAACTGGTAAACATCAAGTAAAGATGCTGTACTTGCTGTCTTTAAGAAATTGTCAGAAGGATTACTCAGGTGGAAGCTATGAGAGAACAGCTGGCAAATTAAGGTTTCAAATTAAGATGTTATAATCTTTTAAATCAAAGTGATCAGATTTCTAATAATTTTCTATTAGATTCATGAACTCATGTGTGAAGTTAATCTTAAAAAGTGAAGGAAGTGTTGGTGGCAACAACTTTAATCGGCACAGGTATGGGGGATAGCAACTGCCTCAGATTTTGTGAATGCTTGACATGGGCCCAATCAAGCTGATCTGATTCATTTGTTATATTTTATTGTAGTTTTCTGACACTTCTACAACTCTGTTCAGACTGTTCTTTCATTTTGGAAATACACAGTTAGCAAATACATAACTATAACGTGTGTGCTCTTATAATGCTGATTTTTACATCTAAGTCCATTCTTATTCTCACTTATGTTCAAGTAAAGTGCCTTCTTAACCACTACCTTGTTTCAAATGACTAAAAACACACTTATTTCCATGGAAAATATAACTGAAAGTCTTTTACTATTGCAATGAAAGTGTTAAAGAAGTGCACTCCCCCCTCTCCAATAATAATACTATAAAAGATTTATGATGTAATATTAACACACTTAAAAAATGCAGTGGCTTTTAATTGATTCAGAACCATTGAAACATGCAATGCACCATTGTTCACTATTTATTGCAATATGTTAGCCTCATTGATTTTAAATGTTGAAATGAAATTCAGACTTCCCTTGAGAGGGAGACTGAAGTCAGTTTTGGTTCCAGCCATTAGTGATTGCAAGACCTGGACTTTCTGGCTGTCACCAGAGCTTGGTCTTGCACTGTGCCTCTTTACACATAAATCAGACTGTATCCTCTACAAGCTTGAGCTGCAGCCAAAATACACAGACACGGTTAAGTCTACAGCGGATCACACCAACATAGTGGCCTGAGGTTTTGGAATATATACAGGAAATCCCTTTTTTTCTTATTTTTTTCATCTGCTTGCTTAAACATTGTATTCTTTGTAATGGTCTGAGTTTGCGGTTTACTTTGTGTATTCGCAAATTTGCTTCCAGTAATATCGATGGCTCATTATTATTTTTCTTTGCTCCCCTGCAAATACATGCCATTCTATTTTATTTTTCTATTCAATACTTTATTAACAGCAAAATGTCTTTATTGCCGTGAACTCATAGTTAGAGAGCTACTTAGAAGTGCTCTTAAAATGATTCCATTCTACAATTTCGCTCAGGCTAAAATGGGCAAACCATTTAAACTTATCCTAGATCTAGCTGGCACTCCATGTAGAAACTAGAGTTCTGTGTGTTTGCCATTGTGGTGTTTCCCCAGGATTTGGATACAAAAAAAATTACATGATTGCGTTATACTCTTTCTTGCACCATCATTACTGTAAGGTCTGGCAAACAGTGTATTAGAGAAATAATATCCTACATGCAGCTTTTGTCAGTTACTGTACTGTACATGTGTAACAATGTTTTCTGTAGAATAGATCATAACTGAGATTTAAACACTTTATTTCTCATTTTCTGCTTGCTACATTTCTGTGACACTACACAATAAACTTCCTTGAGAAATATGAAATGTGTGCAGCTTGACACGGTCAGATTCCCTGTTATGTAGGAGTTCGCTGCTCAGGGTTCTCAGGGTGGTTCAGTTTTGGCTGAGCTAAAAGAAAGAAAGAAAAAGAAACAAGAAAGCTCTTCAAAGTGGATTTATTTTTACTTCTTATGTAGTGTATTTACATTGGACTCCACAGTTCTACTGAAGTTCTGCCTTACAGAGACAGAAATGGCCACCTAGTGAATGTTGAAATGTTCCTAAAGATATCAGCGTTGGCGCTATACTGTGTTTGATACCCAGCACAGAAAGGCTGCTACAATTCAGGTCACTTCTTGGTGGCTAGTAATTTAAATAAAGTGAGACTTAACATTATGTATTTTATTTTGTATTATTTATGTATTGAAGAAATATAAATATCTTTCTTGTACTTAAAATATTATTAGAAGTAAAGCTTACAATGTGGCCGGATAACTTTACATATTTTAATACATTTAACTTAAATAAACTCACTTAAAAGCCATTCAGTATGTAATAGTTATTTCGTTTTAAGATGTCAAATCCAAAGTTTAAATCTCCCCCTTTTATAGCACTTTCTAAATTCTGAATACTCAAGTGTTTTTAAGGGTAAAGCTTCACAGTTTTGTTGTAGTCCTGTTTTATCTGTTAAGCTGCCACTTACTTGAGTCTCTTGGAAGTTATTTAAACGTTGCAGGAACTAAGGGAGAGAAACCTTTTATATTAAATGTAAAAGTATTTAGTGGAGGTAAGTTATTTCCTTAGCACATTTGACTCCATTATGAATAAGGACATGTATGTTTTATCAATTTAAAGAAAACCTGAGGTATACTAGAACTATACATAATGTAAAACATAGTTTGAATTATACTTTTAATATATTAAGCATTTGAACAGTCTGACTAATGAAATTGAATGCCTCTTTTATCTTTAAATGACAGGGGCTTTGTAATAGTAGCAGTACTTTAAGGAGCTTGCTCTTTTCACTCCACCACACCATTGCAACATTTTCCCTGTTTCAAATCTTTCATTCAGAGAAAGCTGATCTGCACATTTCCTACAAGGAGATATATTCCCTCTTGTATTCTGTATTTATTCAATAAATCATATTGTTTTGAACCATTAAGTGAAGCCTGTAATATTACATAGATCTCCCTTGTTGAATGCTTTAATCGGGCAAGGTACCCATGTCCCAGATGGGAAGCTACAATTATTGACACTCCAGGCAATAACAGAAATGCTTCTGTCACTCAAATCTACTACACAGTGCAGACAAATGGTTGCCAATCAATCAATACATCACAACTGGTCGTGCTATCCTTTCAGTTGCTGCTCATGAAAATAGGTGCTGAACATTGCAAATTGATATAAGGCACTATGCTTCTGGGTTTAGTTAACAAGCAGAAAGGAACGGAAAAAAAAAATACATTTAAAATCTTTCAGTGGTTTTCAAGTTAAATACACCATACTGCCTTCTGAGAGTACAAAAAAAGTATAATGTTTTGAATAGGTTCTCTAAGTAGGTTTATTGTGTACAGTTTTTTTTTTTTTTTTTTTTTGCTAAAAGCATGTATCAGCCCCCTCCTTCGCAGATTTGTCAGCCACTTCCAGTAAGTTATTACTCTTTCTTCAGTAAACGTCAGTTATGTTTTAGAAGAAGGAAAAAAAAGCTAGAGAAACACAAATGAAAATTGACATTTAGACTTAATTAAAGCTGGCGACAGGGGAACACAGATGGGATTTCAGCAACTAGACTAATCAGGAAACTATTTTCACAGCTGATTTTTTAAGGGGTCCAGGTTCTTTGTAATCTTTAGTCATCCTTATATGTCTTCAGTATATGCCTGAGTCACTCCCCTTAATAGCCTTTGGTGATTTAGGGTTGAAGATGTGTTCTGGAGCTGTGGTGTGTTTCATGTTAAATGTGTTTCTTCTTTTGCTAGGAGGGCTCCATGCTTGGTAGTGGGGAACTGCTGGCATTCCTGTATGCCTTCTTAATAGGTTTCACAGATTCAGGTCTGTCTTGTTAAAAGGCAGTTTTGTGGATGGCGATACTAAAACAAATTGATTCAACATCTCATGCATGCTTTTGTTACCCTGTGTCTTCACAACCTTTAATTGAAATAAATCCAGCGCATGCCGTCCGGGGATGTGTCAGTGTGCAGCGCTAGTGCAGTAAACGACATGTCGTGTGTCAAGGGACTGCTCTGGAGGAGCCGCCTGTCTCACACTGCCCCTGGAGGTCCAGGCCAACGACAGGGGGGATGGGATTCGCCAATTAAAACCAGACTGTGACCCAGAAGCATTAGTCAAATGTTTTTTGTTGTTTTTTTTTGGCGTTTGTTTTTACTCTATCTAAGCATTCCAAGGAGACAAAAACGAATTGACAAGTCATGTTTTAAATGTGCTTACAATGTTTTTTATGAGAGGAGTTAACATGCAGCAGTTATTTATAGAGGTTATTCCACATGCCCCCCCCCATAAACTTAGTTAATGAAAAACTACTATTTTTATCACTGCTGTTTATCTATGTATTTAGACTTTTCCAATATGTATTTATTTATCTTAAAGCTTTTATTTAAAAAATAAAGTTACTCTTATACATATCCACACACACACATATTTATTTGTGTGTGTGAGTAAAAATCTTGTAGTTCAGTTCATCCTCATAATTCAGTTCATACCCACTCTACAAACTGTTTAGCAGCATAATATTAGGGGTATTTTGGCCCAAATAAAAATTTACACACATTTCAAGCAATGGGGAGTATTTATTTTTGTCTCCAAAACATTGTAATATACTTTTCTCTCCAGCTTCTTGCTGCCGTAACAGTTTTATGCTTTCCACACTTTTTTTTTGCCCTTCCCATAATTCAACAACTATCACCAGTTTGAAAAACAAGAATTTAACTAAACGGACAAAGGGGTTTTCAGTAGAGTCTAGTTTTTTTTTTTTTTTCAAATTTTCTGTAAAACAGGGTATTGCACAATCCAAGCCCCCTTCTCAGGCCACAGCATTTAGGAATGGAACAGATTACATCTGATATTAAACACATGGTAACAGTTATGAGGGAAAGCAGTTTTTTTTCTTTTTAAAGAGAAGAAAAACAGCCTTGCTTTAAATTCGGACTCAATGTCAGTTTTTCTTTCTTTTAAAGAAAAGGGAGTGTTATATTAAAACGTTAATTTTAATAAATAAATCACATTATGAATCTGTTTCAATGTTTTAATGCTGTTTTTTTTTTTTAATTGCCATAGAAGTGTTTAATACAACAAAACCTGGAAGATAGATAAGATAGAAGTAACGGTTCATGTTACCATCCACAAAGCATATATTCGATTCAGTTCTACTTCTAGTTATGCATGTATGCCTTTAAGGAAAATGAGAACTGTAGCAACAGCACAGTAAACTTTTCACTGATGTTTTCAAAATATTTACTTTACTGAAATTATGAAGTATCCAGAAAATCCAAAGAGATGCGTCTTTTAAGGTCTTTTAACTAGTTTTTGCTGTCAATTATCGTCACAAACTCTAGAAGGAGCTTAATTTACACATAAATTGTACTGCTGCTTTGTTGCGTTTGTTTTGTTGGTTGGACACGTCACCGAGGGACTGCTCCACGGCGCTGGTGCAATCAGTGCATTATCCAGCATTCAAACCTGATCCCCTTGTTTACTTGCAGTGAGTCTGCAGCCAGAGCCTTGTGGGAGGCCATGCTGAACACCAAGCACAAGGAGGCTGTGATGGAGGTGCGGAGACACCTGGTGGAGATGGCCAGCAAGGAGAACCTGCCCATCAAAATGAGCCTGGGTAAGGCCTGGCCACTAGGACCATTGCACAATCTTGCTTTGCCTTTTGAGAAAGCAGGACGGGCAGATTCCAACACCAGAGTCATTGTGAAACATTAAAAAAATAATGTTTCACAGCTGTCTTCCCATAGGAGAGGACCTCTTATGAAACGGTGACACGAAGCTCTGATTCAGAAGAGGCTGCCCCAGACAGCACGTTACCCAAAAAAACATGCATCTTATCTAGGGCTCACAACATACAACTGTTTCAAAATGTAATCTTGGGTTGAATACAGCTAATGACCTCTGTGTCTAAAATAGTCCTCAGAATTGGGAACATATGGTTTGTGGGGGAAGTGTTATAATACGATTTTCTTTTACTTTTCTAGACAATTATTTGGATGTGGTTTGATCTCAGTGACCACAACCCTGCCTCCTTCTATATGAGAGACTGAAAGTGGGGCTCAACTGATATATTCAAAAATGCAAAAGGTCCCCTTTCTGAAGTGACACCCACTCTATAATCACACAATCTTATTACATACATCGACATTTTTAACCATTTGGAAATACTCCTTCATTCCATCTTTCAGATAGCTTGGAAATACTTCTCTAGATGGACACACTCCCAACTGCCTGCTTTCCAAGTTTCATTTGTTTAGTTGCTATTTAGTTGAAAGAAACACCAAAACCTGAAATTAAAAGTCAAGGACAAGAATTGAGATCTGTTTCCCCAACCAGTTGGCTGCCTTGTAAAGAGGCACAGTGCCCCCTACAGGTTTTTTGATTTTCCTCTCTACTTCTTGAAAGATGAATGTTTGCATATGTGGCTTTAAAGGAAATCTAAACCACATGTAGGCATTTCACATACAGTTTTTCATTCTCAAATGAAGCTGACGATTCAGGAACATACAGATACAGGGATGAGAAGGGATATAGACATGCATGCGCAAAAGTTTATTTTGTACGTAGGATTTATTTAAAGATGGAGAAATAGCAGGGTTTAGTTTCCATACAAGTGAAAAGGTTTAAGGACACAGCCTTCAGGCTTGTTCTAATGAGGAGCCACATTGTCTAGCTCCCATGGTGGTTTATTCTGACCCATCTCTGTCTTAACACAAGACACTTTTATCTTGTTGTAATTTAGTTTTGTGTGTGTGTGTGCTTGTTTTGATAACCAGATTCAAAAGTCACAAGCGGTGCAATCCTTGTCATAAAAATGTCTATCACTTATCCAAATAAAATTTACTAAGAAAATCTGTGAAAGCTTAAAGATATTTGAATAAGAAAATTAGCTATACTAACATTTGGTTATTTATTTATATATATATAGTGTGTGTGTGTACAATTCTTAAACATAGAAGTTTTTTTAAGAATGAACAAGTAATATTCAGTATACAGGATGTCTGACTAAGTCCAGGTTCCAAAATGAAATCCGAGAAGTATCCAGCCTTGAGAGTTATCATAAAACATACTTTTGTAAATGTTTTTAAGGAGGTTTAAAGTTCCAAGTTGTTCTGTCCAAGATTAAATGTTTGGATCCAAAGGACAACAAGAAACAACTGCATTTTCTTGAAAACCAAAGGCCAGCGTTCATATTTCTCCCTCCTGGACTTTGTCATGAAAGGACATTTCTCATAAATACATAGGAATTAAATATTTTTGTAATGCCACCTTTCCTCGCCAAGTAAAGCTACTGCTCTTGAAATGTGTGTGAGGCGGAACTGTGCAATACAATAACAATAACTTGAGACACTGAAATCCATATTATTCCCTGTACGGATTGCAGTGGAATTACACTGAAATCTCTGAAATGCTTTGATACGTATCTCTGTTCTCATAATGTATTTATGTATTTATTAATTTGTTCAATGGGTTGTATTAATATTGCAGGGTCACTTTATAGCCCAGCAGTGGTTCATGACGTCACACCTGTTGCCTGCGCTCTGTAGTTCAATAAAATAACTAAAATGGTTGCAACTGAAGGGACGTCTTGTGTACATATAACAAGTAAAACATAATGCAATGCTTTTTCAAAATGTAGAGAGCGCACATCTGTTTTGCTCTCTTTGCGTGTCTCATTATGCTTACATTATTTGAAAGAAACAAAGGCTAAAATGATTTGTAATGTTGAATAAAATATATAATTATGCAGTTAATTGAAATACTGCTGGAAATGTAGAGCCAAAAAACTGTTTGTCATGTTCCACTGTTGAAATGCCTCGAACAGGATTTTCAGTGGTGAAGCAGACTAGTCTAGAGTTAATCTGTGAGGGAACAGTTTGGATCAAAGAGTATGTACTTTTGGGGAATATGAAGCAGTGGGCATGGTGATACACCAATAAGTATGAGTCGCAATAAAGAAGAAAGTGTCAAAATATTGAACTGCCACTGAATGTATGTGTTTGTAGTTTTAGCAGGTGGGTCAACGTTCTGACAGTTTTAACTTTTCTTTTCACTTTAAACTCTCAAGTTTGTGAAAGAAAGGCTACCTGTGGAAATGTTAAAGAGTTTAAGAAAACTCTCTTTTTTTCCTCCATCAAACTTTGAAATATGCTTTATATAACACCGACAATGAATCCAAGAAACATAGCTGATGTATTTTTATTTCAAATCCAGCATGATTGCAGGATACCACCATAATGAAAAATGAAGCTGACTAATGTTATTCTTATTGATTTATGAGATTGATTCATGCCTGATAATCTTTAGTATGCACCGGAGGGCTTTGGCAGGTTTTGCAGCACAGCGGGTCCTTTATTATATTCATAAATAAGGCTCAGTGTATCTATATGCTTCACAAAACAACATATGGTTACCACACAGTAACAATGCCAAATATACCAGATGAGATAGTATGAATTATAAAGCAGTTAACAGGAGATTGCAAAGATTGAGATCATTTGAGTTAAATAATGATGACAAGTTCATTATTTATGTGGCAACATTTCAAGCTGTCAGCCAACAACTGTCAACATAAATTCTTCCTAGTAACTAGATGGACACAAACATGGTAATTCCTGGACTCTAATACATATTTCAAAGTGTTTATCTTCTCTGAATATGCACACTTTGCAGCTGGTGCCAGCAGTCTTTTTTTCTGCTTAAACAAATGTAAGCCAGTTAAAGCCATCTTTTGTGACAACACAGGACAGGAGTCCCACCTACACCACACAGGCCGAATGAAGTATTTAATGCTTATGGCTATAACATGTTTCCATCTTGTTACAAAAGAAGCAATTTTATGCTAATACAATGTAATTCTGAAATTAACTGAGCTTGAAATCGCTAATGTTTTGAGTTTGGCTCTTGTTGGAGTGACTCTTTTAAAGTCAGTAAAAATATTTGGCAAATAAGCTAAGTGACTTCTGGCTAAACTAGCTTTTTTTGTCTTAAGTAAAGTTTGTTGACAATAGGTCTAGATGGTTTTTGGACCTTCTTCCGTTTTTTTAACCGCTCGAGAAACCTCAAAAGTCATTGTTCACAGTCCCACCAATGTTCCTGTTAATTTTAGTATGAATGTGTAATTGTGATGAATGTTCTAAATGAAAAAAATAATAATAATCAGCAACAGCCTCTTGATTGAATAATATCCTAATTTTCTCTGTAACTCTGAGTGCTGTTTTGGAAACATTAAATGCTAAAAAGATTTAAGATGTAACATTTGCTGTGTGTGTTTATTATAAAAGAACCAAAAGTTACTTTATTGCCTTGTATTTCAGATATTTAGGAGTTAAAAAATAAACCTTTGTGTTTTAAAAGTAATATTTCTTCAGATATGGATATTTCTTTTACAAATATTGTTGTGATAAATGTTTATTTATTTCACTATGTTCATCCCACAAATTCAGTTACATCGCTGATTCTTTGAATTCTGTAAAATGCTTTGGTTGGAATTGTTTTCTTTGATTTAGTTATTGGAATGCATTCAATAAAGTAAGAATCCCCCCAACTAAGGTTCGTCTTATGCATTTATGAATATTTAATTGGTGTTATTTTTACATCTTACTATTAATGCATTCTGATTAAAAGTTTCTAAACAGGTTTTAGTTTTTTCTGCTCAAGAAAACATTTTAAAGTAAGCGGAGGAAAGATTTTCACATCTGCTTCTGGTTCAATAGATAGAGTTGAGTTTATTACTATCTAATACGTACCAAAAACCACTAACATTGCCTCTCTCTAGGGGTCAGCTGGGCTTCCACTCATGTTTTCATATTTGGAAATCTTATTTTGACTTTCTGATATGACTGTATCCATTTCACAGCTTGAAAGATTGAACTTTTCCTGCAGTGACCTTAAATAACTATTCAGATGCAACCTCACAGGTTTTCCTTTCTTTCTTTTTATTTTTTTAATTAAAAAAATATATAATAATTTGTCAGTAGTGAGAAGAGTCATAAACCAAGGTTTACATGCCAATTAATGTAGTGTTTGTAGATTTTAATGTTTCTGCAAGAAATACCATCTGAATAATACATTCTCAATATTTTTTTTATCAAAAGTGTCACTCAGATTTATATTCCAAAGAATATTGCTTTTTTAATATATTGAAAGGGTGTATAACCCCCCCACCCCCTCTCTGCAAATCACTGCCATATCTGTCAAGTCAGTGTTTGCTTGACATTGGCCAGTGTTAAACAGCTTATAGTCAGAGGTGACAAATAGCTTTTGCAATAAGTTTGGCTGTGATAAAACAATTTATTTTCCCACTAAAGTTTTTTTTCTTTTTTTGTCCTGATTTATTATGTCTCGTGTGAGGTTATGTTCTCTCTTCCTTATTTGACCTTTTCTATCTTCAAGTGATCAACATAGATTATTTTGTAATTATGGGCTTTGGATTCAACTAACATTTTTATTTTATTGGTTATTGAATTGCTGGTGGTGTTGATGATGATGATGATGATGATGTTTAGCACACTGAACAAATTAAGAGAGCAAATACTTGTCACTGATAATAAAATGCGTATTTGTGAATGTACTTCACAAGAACAAAACATGGACTTCCCAGAATGGTACTTCAACACCTACATTATCAGATGCATTAATACTCTGTAAAGACTTGACACCTAAGATCCCAGGAAATATATTTTTTTGCAAACCTTTTTTATCCCCAAATGGAAATGCTATCAGTTGATTAAAAATGTGCAGATACTCAATTCAAACTCATCCATTAAACCAGTACATTAGAGTCCCCTCATGTCTAGGACGGTGGACTACCTGTAATGAATCAATACATGAACTTTAAGAGATTTAATTTGATTTAATCTTTCCTATTACATCCTATTAGACCAGGGGAGTATGACATCTATTAAGGGTTATTTCATTTTTTGTAATGTATATGGAAAATGCTTTTAAAATGAAATGCGATTTGTTGTGTGTTTCTAGACTTGAGTAATTGTTCCTATTCCATAAGACACAGAACTGATTTTCTCGATTCACGTGTAGAATAAGTGAGTGCTGATCAGATGTGGTCCTCATCCACCTCTGTGTCTCTGCAGGTCGAGTTACACCTGAGCAGCTCTCTTCCTACATCCAGTTGTTTAAGAACAGCTGGAAAGCCCTTGAGAGCCACTCTGGGGTTCTTCAGCTGTCCCTGGCCACAGCACAGACCCTCCAGCACCCCTCGCTTGCCAAGTGGGACACCTTCCTGGCTTTTGAAAGACTCCTCTTACAGGTAAGATGATTACCTTACTGCAGAAGTGTATTCACTGAGAACAAACATATTGCCTGATTTTTGGACGAAGTTGATGAACAGAGGTTTGAAAACACATTAACTTACTTAAGTAATAAAACTCTATTCTCACTGAAGTAGAGCAACTCTGCCACCCCAAACCCAAGCTGTGCTTCTGCGCACATTGCTTATTGCTCTGTTTTTGTTTTTCCTTGAAGAAAGCTAATGGGATGCATTTGGAAGCATTTTGCCCCAGAGCTATTGTTTCCCCTTTTCTCTCCAGAAACAACAATTGTTAAGGGTTTAAAGGTAGAGTATGTTTTGCACTAGTGTACAGCACTCCCTTGTCTGGTTTATTAATTCCCACAAACCCCTCTGATAAAATTAAGTTTATACAAAAGGAATGATATAAAGTTAGGTCAACTGTTAATCCATAGAACATACATTTTGCCAAGTAGTTGTGGAAAATGTACTGAAATAAATTAAGCTTGTGATGGTTCTCTGTTTTTGCATTTCTCACACAAAATATCTCCTTTGAAACTGGCAAATGAATAAACATTACACATAGTGAATTTAAGGGCTTTTGGATAATTTAACATGTTAGTTAATGTATTCTTCATGCCAAAGACCTGAGCACTTAATGGCTTAATATGAAATGACTGCAGAGTACCACCCGGATCCTTTATCAACCAGAAATGTGGTGTGAATTTGTTCTTCAAAGAATTGAAACCATATTTATTGGCTCTTCCAGGTTCCCGGGCAGCAGTGTGTTTTTAGCATATATCCACTGTGGGATTTATTTGAAATGCAACCAGCTGAGCTCATGAGCCTGACCAGTGAATAAGCTGTGATGTAATAATTGTGAGTGGCCTGCCCACCCTTTTCCCATAGCATAGTTGTTTGACACCTTTATAACTGCATCTGGCAACTTGTGCCAGGAGCCCCAGCCCATGTCGTGAGGAGCCACTCTTTGCATGGTTTGGCAAACCTAATGTATGACATCTTCTGATTCGTCATACAAAAGGGTGTATCCATAGAACTGACTTAGTATTACCACAGATTCAGTAATGGCTGTTTTTTTGTTGTTGTTCCTCGGGACACAAGCATGATCCAATATCCAATACGCCTTTTTTAGGGGAACATTTTAATACTCAGTAATGATATGTATTCCTTAATTCATGAGCTCCTGTAGTTTAAATGCAGATTATTTTAGCCTACTGGTCAATGGCTATCGTATTCTTTTTTCTTTGGTTTTCTATTCTTTCTAACTCTCCTAGTTGCCCTGTCTGTAATTGCCAGGAAGGTACATTTCAGAAGTATATGCCCCAATAAGGGGAAAAAGGTAATATTTTAAATCTGACAAAATTAATTATATAAAAAAAAATCCATGCAAGATGCTTCAAAGAGAACTCTTTTCATCAGTGAAATTCAGAACTCTACTATTTTATTCTGCATCACAAGCTGAGTGTCATACAACTGATTAATATATAATAACTGGGAAAGTAACTGTACGATGCACTGTGTATAATCTCTCATTTGAAATGTTAGTGATTGTGACACGTTTCACCCCCCCCCCCATGTAAGATGTAGTACTTACCATACGAATCAAGAAATTATAGTTCTGAAGACAGAAATTAAAAATCTGTCTAGACATTTTCACTGAGACAGAAACTAAATCTTGCCTATGATGTTTTATAAACATTTTTGCTGCAAATATCTTTATGGGAATATTTCACAGCTTGAGTCAAGCCCCATGCCTTAATATTGTATTTGTCTTGGCTGAGAGGGCTTCTAGATAAGATAAAAAAAGCTCTGCTGAAAGATTGTGCTGAGGTCATTCTAAAGCGTGTCCTCTAGAAACCATGTCAGCCATTTGTTGGTCTTCCAGGGATTCTCTCTACAGATTGTTGAGCAAACAAAGCTGCACTGCGTTGTATAGCAGTCATTTACATGTTCTGTATGTATCTGGGTATTAGCACTGTAAACGCCTGTTAAGCTAAACTGTGTACAAATATCACCAATTGCCTTATGATGACCACAACCTCAAAGCATAACAGTGCATAGCATGTAAACTAAAACCAGTAAAAACTGACATAAGAGTAAAGACCAGTCCTCAGTATATATACCGCACATTCAGTCATGGTTTCTTTACATTTAAGACCTGATGTGTTCATAAGTAGGAGAAACTTTAGTTATCCGAGATATGCATTGTATAGACCAGTGTCACATTGGCAGAAGTTTTAATTGCTTTGCCTAAGAGAAGGATATTGATTTGAGCAGCACCAATCCAAGAAAAGACACACAAGGGACAATGGCTCTGGTAGACAATGGACAAGTGACTGAGGGCAAAGGTCTTTTCTAGAACCCAAAGGATATAGATTGCAGGCATCCAGGCAGTGTAGGAACTGTGAACCATGTAGACCATTTCATTTGGCCAGGTGATGTAGGAGGCTTGCAGAATCAATGGTGTCAAAACCAGCTGTAAGGTCCTTGAAAATAATTACCAAGGGCTTGACGTTGTCAGTGTAAAGCATCAGATAAGTCTTCAACAAATTGGATAAAATGTTATAATGGACCCTGAAATAAAACTAAAGAGATTCAATAGTGTGTTTTACTACCATATGATCTTGGTGGCAACTATAATTTCAACAATCTTAGATCTTTAGAGAATAAAATTAGATTGAAGATGGATTGGTAGCTGGATAACAAGGATCAAGAGTAGATTTTCAGAATTGAAATAATAGGAACACATTTGAGAAACCAAACATAATGGACAGAAAACTAGGTCATGTGAGCAAAACAGGGAGAGAATTCACATCTTAAATCGGTAGGTCAAGGATCAACATTTTTTTGATATACAATAGTCTTGGCCACAATGGTACTGTATGTTTTCCTCAAAATAACAATACATTAATTAATTGAAACATTTGACCTTTCAGTGCTAATATTTATTCAAATATTTTGTAGAAAGAAAGTAGCTGGAGGGTAAAGTTCATGTTCATGTGTTACAATGCTGATTCAGCTGATGGAAGTTGAACTGCATAATACTTTTTGTTAATTTGAAAAATATCCCCCTGCGTATCATTGTGATGAATAAACATCTTAAATACAGTTTTTTTTGTGGTTTTGTACCATGTCCAAGCCCTGTATGTGGATAAACTGATTCTGGAAATGTTTTATGTTTCCAACTTTTATGTATTTATTTGTCTAAAGTGAACAGAACTAGGGAAATGTTTTGAAGATTGATTGTCACTGAATTGACATAAATCGATTGGAAATTCAGCTGCCAGCATCGACTTTTGTTTTGAGTTGATGTGAATGGGGAGCAATAGATTTTCTGACATCGGGAATTTGCTGTAAAGGGACAAAGAAAAACAATTAGCATGAGTTGTAAACATGTCAAAAAAAGCTTGGTTCCCTGTGAACAAGAAAACCTGGCTCTAGATTGTTTTTAGAACAGAGCTGCTTTTTGAAAGAGATTGCTGAGGTAAGAGAGGTGACACGCTAAAGGATTATCATGGAATATGCCCTGAAGCCCCTGGTAGTTTCATTCCTTGGAAAAAAGATCATGCCAGTTGTTGCTAAATGACCTTTGATGAGAAAGGCCCTCCCTTTGGATTTACTGAGGGGTTTAAAACTTTGCAGAATAAGCAACTAGCTGAGCTTTACCACAGCTATCCGTTTCTGTGTATTTATCCCATTTTAAGTAGTTTTCGAGTAATAATAATAAGTTATGCTGTTTTTGTTGGTGTTACGTCATGGGAAGCAAAACCATAAAAGTTACACTGCAACAGATGGAAAGTAACATTGTAACTAATTTGAGTGAAAATAAGCTTGTAAACTCATGTACTACTGTCCTCAATCACCCCCATCTAAACTGGCCAAATACTAAAAAAAAATTCTCTCCATTTCAGATGATCCTTTTTCATATGAACATAAAAGTTTTGTGTGGTTTGTGGGGGTCATCCCATTATTTCATGTCGTGAGTGGCGCAACCCCAAAATTCAGAACCTGAACGGTGCACGGGGAAAATCTGAAAATCCCGTTCTTGCGGCATTAAGGGAGTTCATCCTCGGCAACCTCACTCATTTTTGGGGTAGCCTCACTGAGTTACACCCACCCTCACTCTGGCTCACCTGCTCACTATGGGTTAAATATAACTAAATCTTGCCAAGAAATGTATCAAATGAAAGGTCTTAATGCACAGATTAATAAACCAGTTGACGTTTTCACCTGAGTTCAGTTCTCACTATTTTATAGCAATTTATTTAATTTTGCGATTTCCCTTTTCTGCTCCTGAGCTGCATGAATACTAATAGAGCTCTGAGAAAAAGGCAAAATAATTTTCCATTCTAAAAACTGCCTGGAAGCAAACCACAGAGCTCAATAAACACACTCATGTATAACAATTAATATTGCATCACCCTCTCACTGAGTTCTGGGCACTTTTCTCTCATCCTTGTTGACCATTTGCTAAACGGCCTGAATAATATGACATGGTTTTTGGCTTATTCCTTCAACAATACATACTTAAGCAGGACATACATACATACAAACTCTTTCCTGAAAGAAGAGATTCAGATCTACGATTTGAGATATAGTTTCAGTATTTGAAAAATCTGCTCTGCCATTGCACTAAGTTTTGCTCCGGAGAATTGGTCCCCCAGCTCACATTAACTTTTTTTATAGTAGTTTAAAAATAAATACAATTAAAACCAAAAACAAGATTGAACTCGAGGGAGAAATAAGCTTTCTTCTGAGTGGTCACATGTAGGCACAAGTGCTTCTAGTGCCGAGATCTGGACAGAAACAGTCCACCAGGCACAACTCAGAAATGCACTCAGTGAGCGCTCAAGATCTGCCAAAGCTCCCTCGATTTAATCAAAAAGCAAAAGGTATAGAAAAAGTACAAAATTGACCCATGCCCTGAAAGAGGGGGAAAGTATCTATCTAAAACACGGTCAACCTTCTGTCTCAAATTTAAAATAGTCTTATGTCTCCACCCCCTGCACAGTAAACAGTCTTCCTTGTGCTTTCTGAATGGGCTCGTGCTCAGTGAAAGAAAGAGAGAAATTATAATTGAAAATATAAACATTTTTTCAAACCAATTGTATATTTGGCAATGAGCAAACACAAACTACACATCGGTATCTAAATGTACCTGATAAAGATATTCACTGTATACATAAATAAATAAATAAATAAATAATATATATATTAAAAACACGTTTCATTGTCATCAGATGTTGCCAGGGAAAAGGAACACAAGTGTGGAGCAGAATCAAAACCAGGAAACAGGCAGGGGTCAGGTAAACAACTGTGGTGTGGGGAATCAGAAAGACTTGGTCGAGTGGACAGGCAATAGGTCGAAGGACGGGGTGTACAAGAGGGAAATCCAAAAGGCAGTGGTCGAGAGAAAGATAGCGAGGGTCAGAACACTATAACTGGGAATGAATGCTCGGAAATTATATACGATGCAAACATGACTTCGCAACAAAGGAGAATAACAAAGCGGTATAAATAGAGGGGTTAATGAGCAGGGTCAATAAGGGACAGGTGAGGTAATGGTAGCAATAATTGTGGATGATAATTAAATAATTGGATGAATGAAAATTCAGGGCAGAACAAAAGAATGGGAGGAGAACGGCATCTAACGGTGACTGGAGGGTTTCATGCGTGCTATGTGACAGTCATGTCCATGAAAATATTTGGAAATCATGGGAAAAGTGGCCTCACTAAATGATGGCCGAATTAACGAGATCACCTTGGGAGTTGAAATGGACTAAAAAAAGCTTAAAATGTGAAGATATGCACATTTTAAAGTAATACTATTTAGTTTTAATGCAGTACAAAACAAATGTATATCTTGTATTTTCTTCTCTTTGAAACTTTCCCCCCCGATTTGACATTTATCTCCAGAGAAAACAGGGATATGACGAGTCGAGCTGCGCATGCAGCTCCTGAGATGAAATTTGTGCCCCAGACCAGGCCGAGTAATCCTGTGTGAGATTTCTCACAGAATCCACCTTTTTCCTAGAGTGATAATAAGGGATATAATCTAAGCAAATATTGCTCAAATCATAAAGATTCATTAAGTAATATGAATATGAATATGAAAATGTTACACCTTTAACTGCATCAAATAGAGCTTGTCGTCTCATCCATAGTTTACACTTACCCCCTCCTCCCCCTCAAAAATGGAAGTTAAGTTAATTAAGTAATTTACAACCCTGGGATTTTTTAATATAACAAATGTTGCAACTGTCATTAATCCTGTGCTAGCAAAACAATTCAGATTGTGATTTTCTGTACATCAGACAGTCTTCTCGGGTCAGGCTTTGGTTTGGAAAATTTGAGTAATAGATGGGTACTTGCTTATATTTTGAACACTGCACTGGGAACAATCCAATACATATAAAATATTTTAAAACAATAGGCTCCTGTTGTAGCAAATTTGCATTTGGCTTCAAGCTGCTTCACAGCTAGACTTCAGGCCCTTTAGCCACATGTCACACTTTCAGTACATCAGGTTTTCTATTTAATTAAATATTGCAGAAATCATAGTCATGGTGTAGTTAATCATTTCTGCAGTGGAGAGTTAATGGATGTTTTATTAAATGTTTACTAAATGTTGTTTAGTGTCATTTAAATGTAGGATATTATTCACCATACCCTTTAATAATTTAATGATATTTTTAATTTGTGTAAACTATAAGTTGGCCTGGATAGATTTTCTGCCAATAAATAAATAATACTAATAACAACTCAAGGACTTTCCGCGGCTGGATAGATTTTCCATCTTTGCTACATTGACTTCTGTTTTGATACTAAATTATGTACTTGGTTAATGGCTTGATTTACACACTTGCCACGTGTTTAATTGAATTGTAGACTTATCAGCATGGAAAAGAATGCTAGAAATGTTTTAGAAGGGTACAACAGAAGGTTTCAGGACCATTGTGATTCAAAATAATAAATAAGATTGGGTTTTACTGACAAGCAGTACAGCTGAAGACCTTTGTCCTTAATTCCTACCCATTCTCATGCCAATCAATCATTTTAAGACAGACTCTTAGGATCACAGAGAGTTCAAAATGAAGAGCAGCAGGATGTCCTTAGTCTATGAAATTGAAAATAATTTTGAAAAGTCTTTATGTGGTTGTGGAATCATTAACCTACTAACAACTGGATGAGCAAAATGCACCAATCAAACCTCTTTCCAACTCTTCCATTTTTATATTCTAGGATGTTCTTTGCCAGTTCTGTGACTGTTGTATAAGTATAGTTCCCATCAAGCAGATTTGCCTGAGATAAGATTTTATTCTGTCTATTTAAATACAATGTTGGCTGTGCTTCAGCAAGTTAGTAGAATAAACCCCCTTGTGCTCGAAGAGTAAATGTTTCAGCCAACCAATCAAAGTTGAGCCTGGAGTTGGGAATGTTGGGTGTTGAGAAGATTGACAGCACTGCAGTTGAAACACCGCATCACATTGGCACAGTGACATGGCAAATGGTGAGCAGTGAATGGCTGTGTTCCAGCGGGGTTGGTCTGGCCCCAGCACTTTGAATGAGGCTACTTGATGGGTGCCAGGTCTGTCAATAAACACAGCCTCTTTCACCAGCATTACTCTCACATCACCCCTTCCAGGAACATTCTGCAGTCAGTTCTGCAAGTTCAACTGTTTATATGTCAAATGCTGTCTTAATTTGTTTACTTATTTATTTTTCTGGGAAATGCACCCAGTTCCACTAAAAGTACCATTAGGTGATTTTATAAAATAAGAACAACAGAAAGTAATTTATTTCTATATATTTATTCTACTTTTGAAAATGTAAGATTTGTCATAAAACAATAAAGCAATAGTTTATAGATGCATCTATAAAGACTGTACCTTAACATTAAGGCTGAGACTGAAAAATAACATTTTGGTAAATCTATTCATAATCACCCTGTATTTCTTTGCATGGCGATTCAGAGCTATCCTATTTTTTCCACTTATATCTCATTGTATAACAAGATCTGGTTTAAAAACATTCCACTTATGTTGTACGACTCCAACCCTGGTGAACACTAGATAAAAACATGATTATCATTTCATGTTTTAATTGTTTTCAAGTGTGTTTTGTATCTTCAAAAGAATTACAAAACAGATTCCTCTGAGCTAATGCTCTTGGCCAGATACAGGGTACATTTTCCCCCAGTTACCCCCAACCTCTCTCTGAAGTCACTGAAGATACCCCAACAAAGGGGCGTGAATGCTGTCAGCATATCTGTTGAACCCTTCTCCCCACTGTGTAGCTTGTGGCAGTTTCATGCATTAACATCAGACTCTACTCGGTTTAATGTGGACTCCTAACCATGCAGGCTTGATGCCACCAAAACTAATTTCTCAAGGACCTCTTTGACCGCCTTCACACTAGAGTGACTTTACATCACAAATGACTTGGGCTGGAAATTAACTAGTGCCCTGGAGGTGAAAGTTTCAGTATAATCCCATTAGTACTACTTTGCTCCACTTCTGGATGTTAGTGTATCAAAACCTCCCCTGTGTTCCTTTTGGAATTCAAGGAATTGGTTAACTTGTGCAGTTAACTAGTGGTGATTGACGTTTATATTCTTGATGTTTAATGCCTTCCTGAGCTGTGACATCATTAAGCTCAAGGATGTTGGTTTCGATGTTCAGCTGCAATGGCAAGGAGTCATATTCTCAGACAAAATAGTAAATTCTGCAGTACAACTCATATTTATATTCTTCTCGCTCTTATAATAACAATAATTATTATTATTACTGGATTTAGTAATGTTATTTTGTGAACAAGATGTTACCAATTTACTGTCACCTCAATGTTCCATCCAAGATTAAAAACGACAAAATAAATGATAATTCCTCACAGTGTTGGTGTTTTGTATGACTACACACTTATTACCTCCACAATTTAGTGGTGACAATGTCGTATTTTTGTATGTCTTAAACGTACTGTGCTGTGCTTTAATAAAGCTTCACTTGCAGCAAGTTTATATCTGTCGAGCTTTGAAGCATTACAATGTACACATTACTTGCTAAACATGGTCCAAGTGGTTATGAATGAGAATTGTGGTGTTGGCAGTAGTGATTCTCAACCAGATCACCAGAAACATGGAGCAGAAACCATACATATCACTCAAGAAATGTTTGTGATTGTAAATGAACTGAATTGGCAGAAAAAACAGTTTGTTATTGCATATATAGCTGCAGTAGAGCATTATTTTGTCATGTTTTATTAATTCCACTTCAGATTTACTTCAGATTCAGCTCAGGGTTGTTGCTAAAAGCATGAATACCTGTCCAAGCCCATCAGTAAGTTCCTATGTGCCAAATATCCCTGCTCAATTCACTAAGTCTAAATACGTCAAGAGCACTTCTCATTTTGAGCAGAGCCAAATGTCATTATTTTAACATTTCAACTAATATCAGAAGTTGAATAAAATGTTTTTGAAACCAAAATAACAATTTCCATTTATGTAGTGTTTACCCTGTACTTCCTTCGTTTGTTTATTCACTTCAGATTACTGTCGGAAAAGTCTGTGGTATTTGAGTTTATTTGGAGCAGGAAGTGAAATGCTGTAGACCCCCTGTTATGTATTAAATGTAGTTACTCATTATCCCGAGAAATAAAACTTGGAGCGGTGGCATTATGCTGTTTTAAATGTGTTAGTCTATATATAGATCTGGAAGTCATTGCCAACGTAACTAACATACTTCAATTTCCTTAGTTCAAAGGAAAATCTATGAACTTATTTTATTTCATTTACCACTCATCACAAAACCCAAAAAAAAAACAGTTCAGTTTTGAATGGATTTTCTGACTAACTGTTTTCCATATTATGTCCTTAGTCATCTATCGTACGCCATGTATTTTATTTATTTAACTTGTTTGTGTAAGTTAATCATCCTGCCATTAAATGGAAATATTTAATAACGCAATTAAAACATATTTGGAGCATTGCTCACTAAACTAGATTACTTAATAGATGTTAATTGAACTGAGCACCTAATCGGTGTGGTGCCGAGACCTCAAGTGTAGTGTAGGTGCTTCCTCCCCGTGGGAGTTAGTATTTTGAGAAGAGTGTAAAGTGGGCAATGACACATCACTAGTGATCTTTTTTCAATAGTGCCCTAACTGGTGCACAAGATGTATGTAAAGTATATCAGTAGGTTCGAAATGTTTGAATATGAAATCAGATTCTGTAAACATCTGTTTGTGTTAAATACGTTAATTAATCTCTCAGATATTCTCAAAAGTGTGTCATGTGTCAACATTTTTGTATTCACTTTGTTTTATAAGCATGCATTACTCCTTAGTATAAGATTTCAATGTGGTATTAATTAAAATAAATGGGGGAAAGGAACAGAAAATGTAAACTGTGTCCAAAAGCATTTGACAAGCAGAAACTTTGCTGGAACACGACTTAATAACTTTTCAACTAGTTTTGAACCTGTGGTACAAAAATATTCACACACATAGGGTGGTTAAGGGGATCATGTAACTTGCATAAAACACTTATACTGTCATGTAGTATCTATTATTTGACATTGTTTCAGTTTAAAGAACTAATTTGTTTTATCCGTAGTCATGTCTTATAGTTAAGAGAGCGTTTGAAGGCTAATCCAGAAAGAAGCATTTTAAAAGGTGCCCGGGATCTTTGTCTGTTGTATTTCTCTCCCACTAATTGATTGTTTTTAGTGGGTTGAGGTTCTCAAACATATCCCAGGGGCTCAGTTGGAGGGTCTGGAATAATTCCACCTTGGTTTGTAAATCAGCACTCTTTCTCAATCCTCCATTTTGCCCTCTTGCCTAGACTAAGTTAAGGATCGGTTGTCCTCTAATAGTGCTATGTATGTTCATTGTCAATATATCTTTATATGTTTGAGATGGGGGGATCCATGTTAAAAAAAATGTTAAAAGAGATCCCCTTCAGGAGCATTTAGAGATCCTCCCTGAGAATATACTGGTAGCAGAGTCTGTCTAGGGTTTTGCGGTTGGGGCAGTTCATCACTTCACTATCACAGCCTATAAGAATAATATATTCATGTTACAGTGTCTTGCATTTAATTTGCTGCCAACTGACCTGAAGAGGTCTCCAGCTCAACAGTGGCTCTGTCTGTAGAGGGGCAGTCCAGAACACTAGAGGGTCTGATCTCCATAGCATATATGGGCAGCCAAAGTCTCGACACCAGGGATGAGGGGCAGCATGGATTACGCTGGGGAATCCACCACAGCCGTCTGGTTTTTGAAACTCAACAGTAATCAAGAGGCAGGAAAAAAACAGGAATGTTAGTTGGAAATGATGTACAGAGCGATTGTGAGGCTGTGTCTTTTTGGGAGCGTTGCTGTGGTTGAGTCCGAAGTTAACTGACAAATTCTGTCAAATCTGAACATAATGTGGAAAAATCTAACTACTAATTACGGACTCAGACGTCAAAATTAAGAAATTAGAAGTCGCCTTTATTTGTAACCGCTGGACACAGTCCCAGCCATGAATATGCTGAAACTTAAAATTGCAGTTAATCTACCATTCCACAGTTCTATTAAGATGTTCGTTACACCTAGGTCATTTGGGGAAAACAGAGTTTACTTGTTCTTTTTCACTTTGTGCTTGCTGTATATTGCAGAAATGCTACTTTTGGTACTCTGAACTAAATTCCCCAAAAAAGAGAGGTGTAGCAATTCCTTATATATATATATATATATATGTTTATTAGTTTTACTTATTTGTATTTAATGCCCAACTTTCATCCAGTCCTTGGCCCCCTATAAAAGCTGCTCAGTGTTAACCTCTGAAGTTGAGATATAGATCTGACTCACCTCGGAGTGTATCAAGATTTTGTCCTTTCTTTTTTTCTTTTTGAAGATAAAATCTAAATAACAGGAGATTAGCTAACACATAATTTGTCACTCTTGGTTGAGCCAGGGTAAGAGGACAGGGCCCATGGATTAGGAGACATTAACAATAACCAAATGGTAGAACCATGTAGTGTGGGAAGGTCTGCAGTTTTGTCTCCAGGTGGAATTCATAGTGAAATTTAAACCGAGCTCCTCGTGATTTTGACTGTGTGTCCTAAGGTGTTAAAGACCTATTTGATTTGATAAAACAAATCTGCGGAAATGTCATGTCTGGCGGCTGATCTTTACCCTCAGGAAGATGTGGGGGCGGGGGAAAACACACACAGTTTTCATCCCAGTGATAAAATGGACACTTGAGGGCACAGAATGGTGTAACACAACTTAAAAAGGTATAGACAATAATGTTGTCTTGTGCAGACATGTTGTCTCACATTACTATTCATTATTGCCACAATGAAGTGTGATGTCTGAGGCTGAGAGAGGTTGTGACTCCTCTATGCTTTGAGAAAAGAGTTTTACAAACATCTAGCACTGAAAACTAAAAAGGATTGTTCCACGTTATGTAAATAAGTAGTGTCTTGCTTTCAGAGGTGTCACATTTTAGTTCAGTGTGTTGTGAAGTTATTTAGTTGTCACGTAGGTTCCTTCATAACAGAACTGGTGTAAACTGGCTTTCCTGACTTTTCTTACTCTTCAGTTTGCATATTCGTGGACAAAAAGGAAGTCATTCCCTTTTTTGGAGCTGGCTGATTTGACGTTAATGTTAGGTGGTTAAGTTTGGAATTAACCTTAAAAATACATATAAATCTGAAAGTCAACCATATGTTTTCTATCCATACATCTGAAATTGTAATAAATACATCTGTTGTATAGAAACCGCAGTCCACTATTTGTGTAGCCTTGAGCCTTCAGTGACAGTCCACTCCATGGCGACATAACATAACACAACAAGTGCAGTAATGCTGACTAGCGCCCCCACACAATCTAGACGTCTGCCCTTCCACTGTCTCAAATTAAAGACAGGCAGATTTGCATTAATTACCGAGAAGGCACCTCTGTTAAAGAAAAATCACCATCAAGTTTGTGAACTATAATTTGCATTTGGGATTTAAGGATGATGATATTAGGACTGAATTGATGAGACAGAGAATTGACACCCCTGGCTTTTTTATTTTTATGTTTATTTTTTTTTTAATTTGCCCACTGTTGGATAACGGGCCTTTTCTCCGATGCGAAATGCAGACCTGTAATTACATTACCCTTCTATTTCATTGGCATTAATCCCACTGAAAATTCTGATCCGGGACACCTGTGTGCGGTACAATATATCCGTCTGATTGCGCTCCCCGGTGTCCGGCTTGGACTCCAAAAGGAGCGCCCACCTGTGCAAGCCTGGCTGGCTCTGGGGCTCTCGGTGTTCAGGTCCATATGGAATGATTCAGAGGGTCACTGCTTTTCATTTGTAATGATTGTTGGGGTCAGCCTCTGGATTCCAGCCAGCCCTCGCTTCAGCAGCAGTTAGGTCAGCTGGGTCAAGGAAAGGCAGTCACCGATATTCTCCCTGTTGTTCCCCAGGACCGGGGTTTGAAAGAGCTCAGTGTTATCAGTAGGTGAAGCCAGAAACAGAATGAACCCATTGAAAGAGTTAATATGTGGGCTCTAATACTTCTCAGCTTCCCAAACGTATAAAAACAAATTTAGCATTGATGCCACATAGCTCCTCTTTGTTGCCAGAGTGTTCCAGAAAACTATTGGCAGGGCAGGAGTCTCTATGCACACACTTCAAATCAGCTGTGCTATGGGAAATTTGGTTTTGTTCTTGTGGCTGAAAAGAAACAGTGTCCAACTAAATTACTAGCCCTGCAGTATGTCCAAGATTAACAAAAAAAAATGTTGTTCTCACAGTCAAATTTCTGGATCTAGAGGAGGATGAGAAGAAACAGGACAGGAAAAGGGAAAATAAAATTAAGACAAGTTTACAAAATAAAAGCAGCAATACAGTTGCATAGGGAGCAAAATGTAACAGATGTGGAATTGTTACAATACTGATTGTTTATAATAATTGGATAATGCCTCCTTTATGTATTTAGAGCAGCTCGCAATTCTTTTTATTCCACCAACTATTGTGGTTTGCTCTCAGATTACAAAACAAATAAACATGAGGAAGAACAGCATAATCTAGCATTTTGTGACAATGCTTAAGTAGTTATCTTGGACATACTTAATTAGGTCATTCACTCTTATTAAACCTTTAAGATTCTTTAAGACTAACTGTTGTTGCCAGAATGGTTAGTTCACCAGAAAACCATCACCATAGAAACAACACAGTATCATTAACATTAACAGTTTAGACAATAAAACATTAAAATAAAAAATATGTTTAAAAAAAGAAGAAAATGTAAATCCGAAGTAATCTTGAGTTAATTGTGTTAACAGTTGTTTTAGATGAAGGATTTAAACAAATAAAATATTCATTTTTGTTTGTCCAAGTTCAAGAAAACAATGAAGAAAACAAAGAAAATTAGCATGAAACCATCAAAGACCACAAATTGCAAAATATAAGTATAATAAAACAAAGTTGATTGTTCATATGCCAGCCATATGTACACCCATCTTTGTGTTGGTAAAGTCAGCTGCTTTATGTTACAGGAGGAATACACAACAAAATGCAAGTTTGTAATGATTTAATTATTACAGATATAAATATTCACAACCTTCACTTAATATCACCCTGTTACTCAGGATGTTACAATAAGTAATAACAGTTACTTTGTTTTTATATATTTGTTTTGTTTTGTTAATTTTGTGCTCATGCAATTTGCAATATTCAGATTTTACAGAATGATTGTCTACTTTAGAACACGTTAATCACCTTTTTTTTCAGATTAAGATATAGCACAATTCTGTATAATCTATTATCTGATCATCACCATCATTAAACTCACAACCAAATCACTCACTGTTTTTCAGGCATTTAAATTAAAAATAGCAATAGGTTATAAAGTCATTATACTATTTTGGTCTGACAGATAACCGTAATTTAAAGCATGTCCCGTCAAAATAATGTAAGGCCCATTTTTCTAAGTAAGGGGTATGAATTTCTAAAAATATACAGTTTTAGTATTCTCCCTTAGGAACTAAGGTCCTTAAAATGGTAAGGTTTTGCTAGTAATTCTTATTGTCAAGTAAATGTCTGTAATTTGATCTGTTAAATAGAATCCAAAACGCAATCCAAAAATGTCCAGAAACAGAGGTGAACTCGGTTGAAATCACAGTGTATTAAAAATATGCTTTTCAGAGAAACATTTTATATCCCTCTGTTCATTGCAATTATGCAGCAACAACAAGATAATATATGCAAGTCATATGTGTAGTATAATTAAATTACTTGCAAAGTTTTAGGATTGAGTTTATCATATTAGATGTAAAGGCTCTGATCATTTGAAATAGTAACAATTAAGGGGGTTTAGCCAGAAAATACGACTCCTACTTAAGAAGTAATCTTTTTTTATTTTTTTGCTTGTTGAGAGTTTTAACAAGTGACCACTTAGCTTGTTTCTACTCGACTGTTTTGCAAGATCAAAGCTTTGATTCTGTGGAAAAATAGACCAACACATTACTTCTTGAATTTGCCAACATTTCCATATGTATTTTAAGCACTAGAGATAAAGACTCACTGTGGTCTTCTCAGCCTCCATCACCCATCGATTCAGGATTCTTCAAAAATTTGGATTATGATGCTTGTTTTTATTAATTCTTATTCTCAACAGTCATGGCTTGTTGACCTACATATCAATATGTTGATTTATTGGATCAGTGGCCAGAATCATACGCTGCAGAGAGTCACATGCATATTCTCAAAAAATCTCCCAACTGGTCTAAGTCTAAGGTTTTCTTGAAAACACTTCCCAATGTACAACCCAGGTCTATTCTTGGAATCATGCTATCCTGTTTCCTAATATATACTTTATTCACATGACTTTTGCTTTGTTTGGTTTCTGTGTTTATTTTGTTTTTCTGTGTTTTTGTATTGATATTTCCTCATAGATACAACATGTAATGTGACAGCATAAATTAAAGCAGTATGCATATACTTATCTTGGATTAAAAAGAGAGAGAGAGAGAAAGTGTGTTTCCAGTTTTCTTAATTAGTTTCATGCTAGATGAAGTTGCAAGGAACGAGTACTGGTTTCTAAAATTAACAAACAACATCTCCATGTGCAAAGCCCCATGGCGGACACATCCCGGGCTGCTCCGGCAAACCACTGCACACGAAAAGAAGGAAATCAAACCATTTTAATGTAATCTAGCATCTCATATACAAAAATAGGGTCTAAGGACACGTTATACGCTATTAAAAATACAATTAAATTATTAAAATAATAATTCCCAAACCTTGAAATCAAATCTAAATAAACTGATCAAAGAGGAATGTCTTGATATGGATGTTTAAAAAATTGACAATGTAGGATTCCCTGTAATGTCTATTGGGAGAAGGCAGATAAAATGAGATTAAACTGTTATGCTCTAAATCCAAAAAGAAAAACCTAAGTGATAAAAAGGTCAGCAAGTAGTGTGAGACCCTTAATGTCAGATGTGAAGAGGGTCCAAACAGCACAGAGTGTCTTAGCTTTTCCCCAAGCTGTGTACTTCATTTTCTCATTTTTGTAGGTAACACAGAACAGAAATGTAGGAGGGGCAGCCTTCTCCCAGTTCAGCAAAATCCAGCATCTTGCCAATACTAATACGAAGGCTGGAGTGCCTGCCAACGTTTTATTAACAAAGACATCAGATACCACATGGAAAAAAATAGCTGCATGGGGGATAGGGCCAATATTAACCCCAAACCCCTGGGGAAAGGTGGAGAGTACAGCTGTCCCGAACACGCCAGCCTAGGACTGCTCTACTGCATTTACAAGAGAGAGGCTTTGATTCATTTTGAATGATGAAGCTCAGTTTCTTAGACAGACCCAAGTAGTGATGGCAGCAAATGCACCTGTGGAGATAATACACTGAATAATACTGGGGATTGACAGCTCCGTTTTACTTTAACTTTTTAAATGGATACAGAGTCACTGTACTCGTCAAACCTTATACACACAAGCATACATTATATTAAGATATTAGTGTGTCATGACTTCTCTGAAAAATAGATTTATAAATCAACTATATAGGAGTACAACTGACATTTTTCTAAACTCATACATTTTAAATTAAAATAAATTAGACTTTATCATCACCAAATTCTTGTGACATGCAACACATTGCCAGTGGTCTTGAAGTGAACATGTAGACATAACTCTAATGACAATATAATCCACTTCCTAGTAATCACTAGTACTTACAAATGACTGCAGAAGGACTGCTATTTAGCTAAAAGAATTAAAATCCCTCAGTCCCCAGTCTGTCAAATGTAACAAACTTTTGTAACAGACTGTTCTCCATGGGGAGGATAGTGGATGTTTGGATTGTCTGAGTTAGGGATGTGAGTCTTTGTTAATGTATTTCTATTGGTCTTTGTAATCACAAATGATCTCAATCAGTCTATAATCTGTTGATCAGGGAGGGCATTTAGTGTGTTTAAGGTCTGGGCAGGAAGTAACAGGCAATTTTCTAAATGTGCATTGGGAAATGAGCAAACATGACTGTTCTACATGGTAAAAAAATACCCGACAACATTATACTTTTTAATATCTGACAAGATCATAACTGACTCCTAATCCCATTATGTCGCTCAATCAGTTAAAGTAATCTCTGTTTGAACATGTTTTAACATGAAGAGAAGCTTCACCGTCAGAAGTGGAGATGTCTTTGATGAGCTGGTATGAAAGTATAGTGTGTGTATCAACATTTAAGCGGGAGACTCATAAGACAAAGTGCTAAGTGGTATTTTTCTAAGACCAGCAAAGCTAATGATGATAGATGACATTGTGACATTTACATATGATATTAGACACAGCACTGTGCTGAGCAGTATTGATAATAGGGATGAGGCTGCATGTGAGAACATAGAAATTATCTTCAGCATTATAAAGCAGGAACTCCTCGGTTTGATTTACTGTTACCACTGCTCTAATTACAAGGAAAGCTTGGCTAAACCGCAGAGCCTGTTTTAGTGTGCGCTTTGTGTTTTTTCTTGGTGGTTCAATTGCGTCGGAAATTGTGCCTCTTTCCCTGTTTTTATTATTGCGCTTGCTGTTGGCTGTTGGATAACTCGACACAGTGAAGAATCGCTTAATTACAAAATCAACCGTAAAGAAATTGTGTGTTTTGTTTTATTTTTTGTTTACATTTCCCATAATGTATTAATTTTTCACCTACAAAACTTGATTTTCAATTGTGACCAGTCCAACTTAACAGATCTCTCTCTGACTCGACCCTCTGAAATCAGATTCCACTGTTGTCCTTTGTCATTGTACTGCAAGCCTGGAAAAGGGTGCTTTTTTCACATTCACTCTAGAGCTGCGAGAACCGCAGGAAAGTGGGACTGGCGGTGGGGACCGGGGAGGCAGCCCTGTGATTGGGTTTGTCGCAGTCCCCTCACAAAAGAGCTGCTTGTCACTTGGAAGTATTGATCTGAAAGATACCAAAGGCTACTGCCTCAAGGGAGTGTCCATTGAAGGTAGGAAGCTGACGTCCGCTAGGGACAGACTGGAATGCAGTAGCTGTACATAATGCAGGGAAGAGAGAACAGAAATGAGAAGCCATATAAGAGCCAGCAGCTGTGTAAATGAGCGCGGGACATTTTATGGCATGTCAATTTAACTTCTGTTACACACCACCACAGTCCCCATGCTGCCTGGCAGGGCAGGGATGCAAATATCAATAATGCAATTTCTGAAACGTCTGAACTGTCTGCTTCTGTACTGCAGTGCTGATATGTGAGCACTACACCAGCAAGGCAGACCCAGGCCATACTGATAACTCCCAGAATCGCAGGTCCCCGCAGCTCTCAGTAGGGGTCATCGGCCTGTGGTGTGCCAAGGATTTCCCAAGCAACCCCACAGCACCCAACATCTCGACCGCAAAGCTGCATCTTTCAGCCTCCAACCCCAGGCTGAATATACATTACAACATCATGGTATTACATAAAGTTTTACAATCTTACAAATGGACAGAGCAGATTGCTACCAAATAAATGTTCTTTCAGTGCTTTATTTTCCATAATGGTATTTTTTTTAGTTAGCCATTGAATATAGTTTAATATCTTCATCTTAATTTGAGAACCAATAACGCCAATTACATTTGATTTATTTATTTTTAAGGGCAAAAAGTCACTTTCCATCTATTTGACCTCAACTATTGATAATACCACATTTAAATATAGAATACGTTTCTCTACCTTTCTCCATTTCGTGTTAGACTGTTAACATTGTGTTTGGAAGTCCAGTATTCTGTCTATAATAATGCGGTGTCTGTGATTTCAGCAGTATTTTGTAGGGTCTGGAGCCAAAGTAAAGAGGGAGGTGTAACATGAGGTGTCAGTAACAGAGGAAAGCTTATTGCGGGAGCTGAATGTATTTCAGAGAGAAAAGAGTATTGCTCTCTCCTGATTTCTCTGGATCACTTGTTGCCTCCAGCTGAATGGATTGGATTCCCACTCTGGGGAAAGCTCCCTGCAGCCCTGCCAGCTCTGCTTGGCTTTAGCAGAGGTATGAAGCAAGAGGGGAGCTGAGGTGCAAAACGTTGGATTTCATGACCTGAATTGACTCGTATTATGAAGTGTATTTGGGGTGGGGGTGGGGGCATTGTGTTTCAGAGCAAATGTGAGACATGGTAAACTTCAGATGGGTGGGGGGGTTACAAACACTTCTAATTGATGTTTTTCAAGAATAGAGTCATAAACATTGTATTTTTTGGTGACCTCTGCATTTTTTCTTTGAAACTAGAATGTAATCATTCAAATGTTCTAAATGTTTGTTTAAGCTGGGCAGATTGTACACTTTCAGCTATGATTTATCACTCTTTTTGTCTTGTGTTTCACTGTTGGTGCATGTTAATGTTTTCTCTGGAGTGGGTGTATGTATTCCACCAATTGCCCTTCTACCTCTCTGCACACTGTCAACACTTTTTGACTTGCCAGACTGGAAACCTAAATTGACAGTCAAAGTACCAACAATGCTATTGTTGTCTTGGGTTATCCTTTTCTTTTTGTGGTTGTTTTTTTTTCCATGCCTGGGGTCACCAGCGAGGTAAAGTGGCGCTTTTTTGAGCATGCACAATGCGAGGGCTGCGCTCATTGGAGTTGACAAAGGATTTCAGCAAGCTGCTCTTCTCGCGCCTCTAAAACAAACTCACTTTATGGGTGAAAGGATTACCAGAGCTGTGAACACTACAGCTGTGGTTTGCTTCAGATCCCTGCCCCTCAGCACTGGCATCAGTTTAGAATTAGCTACCAGTCAGTCATGTGCACTTAATGAAAAACGAATGGCTATTTTCTGAAAGTTGGCTATTGTTTTGTAAATCATGGCATTTAGATGTAGGAACAAGATCACGACAGATCTAGGTAGTGATTTAACCAAGTGCAGACATGTAACTGGAACCTCTTGAGTAACCTCTTGAGAGGCAGCATTAAAACATTTACATCCCTTGTTTTCATACACATTAAAAAAGAGCAGAAGAGTAGTATTAATCACAGATAAATATGCCACAAACTGTTTGGACTCACATTGTGTAAGATGTATATCTGCAGCTTAGTTTGTACTTATCAGACTGAGACATGTGGGAGTAATTACAAGAAATAGGTGGCTTGAAGTGTAAACAGCTCCCATTTATCAGTGCTGCTCTGTTGGGGACTGAAGTGATCTTCAGGGATTCCATCTCAAGGAAACAGTTAATAATAATAATGTATTTTGGTTAAGATGGGAATTATTTGCCCAGAACCGCTTTGGCTGTGTGCAACAGTTCATTTCTAGAGGAAGCTCCAAATTTAGAATTTAATACACAGGGACCGAAATAGTGAGGCTAGAATCGTTTTGCTGGGAAGGATAGTATTTTCAAGAACTTAGAGTAGTGTTAAAGTATGTGCAGATTTGATTGTAAAGTTTTTGCTGTCTCGCCCGTGTGCATTTGAATTTCTTTACAGTTTTCTGGATTTTGTTTTGTTGCTACATTTCATACCTAGTGTATGTGTGTCTAATAGCATTACATTTCTAGCATCAGGGATTTTCTTCATTCAGAAATACATTCACTATAATATATAATACTTGGAAAATCGTAGAACCATCTTATTTTGCCTTTATTGTAATCGTCATCTGGCCACATAATCATGGAGAACCTTTTGAAATGTGCTCACCAATCCTGGCCAATGTGTTAGACACCCAGGCCTGTTTCTGTGCACGTGGAGAGCTGTATGGAAAGATGGGATGAACGCACCCCTCACCGGCACAGCTCCTCCGCCCCTGTGTATAGGTAGTAAGTCCAAGCTGCCTGTGTGTGAGTAGTCCTTTTCGTTCTGTGTGTCAGAGGTCACCCTGGCTCTCAGAACTCCCAGAATCCTCCACAGCTCCTCTTATCATTCCATGGTCCTCACTGAATTACACAGCTAAGATGTTAAAAAATAAAATAATAATAATCTTCACCTGTTACTGCTTCCATGAACCCATGAACCCCACTGCCTAATAAAATATCACTTATTTTTTGCAGTTATTGCCATTATTAGAAAGAAAGAAGTAACATATGAGCAGTGCTGATTTAACACTGGAGCGTGTAATATATACAAGCCTATACTAGTATGATATATTTTTTTATTGAAGCTTTAACTGAAATCAAAACCTTTTATTGGCGCTTAAAACAGTTTAACTAGCTTTCTAATTATTGTTCATTATCCTTTGAGTCAGAAACAATGAGCCAAACTAAAATGAAAGAAAGCCGGTAAATTAAACTCACATCTGCACAAAATCATTCCCCTAATCCTCTCATATCCATTTTATTAATATATTCTATAATATGGTGCAATGTAAATATTTGCATGGATTAGTTTTTATAGATAGTGTCTGTATATTCTGGCTTTACATATGTTGGCTTTTCCTTTCTCTGTAATCTTGATTTCGCAGCTCTGCCAGTGGATATGGTATTATTATTATTATTTCTTTATACATCTGGTAAACATTTGAGGCCAACTTGAACATGATGTTTATGTTTTTTGAAATCTGTGTGGTAACTGCAAACTGGGAAACATTAGATACCCATTTTTCTTTACCTTGCTTTTGAAAAACTGAAAGCTGCATGAGAAAAAACAACAGTATGAATGTGACTTATCGATGGGCCTGATTATGGCCAAGAATTTATACATGTAGACCCTGCCTTAATTATTATAACGAGCCTCCTAAAGCATGGTAGAATTGTGAACTTTCTTTGCAACATGCCTGTGGTATAAATATCAGTCTTGTGTGCCATCTGTGTGAGACCTTGCATAGTGCAAAATTTAGCTACCAGGTACTGCTAAATTCAATTCTGCTGTGTTTTGTGCTTGGTTTTATGTACATATGATCTGTTGCGGCTTTTTCTTTTTAAATGTAACCGGGCTCCAAAGCAACAAAATAAATGACTGTTTTAACATTATTCAAGACCATTGTATGAACGAGCGGCAAACTTACAGTAAGAAGTAGCTGTAGCTGGTGTTACCTGTAGTTCAAACAAGTTAAACAAGAAAACCTGTGGTACGTTGAGTGATTTAAGTCTACGTGTAATTCATGTCGTTGAAATGTCATACTTTATTGTGCAGTGCATAAAGCCATTAGAAATCAAATATATAGTCCCACTGGGGCATTAACTTAAAACATGCATTAAGTGTTAGCTCAGTATTAATGACGCTTTATTTAAAGCGGTTCGTGAGGAGAGGGAATCTATGAAGAAGAAAAAAAAAGGTTTTCAACCGTGTGATAGGCGGGCTAGCTGATGAATACATTTCAGTTTCACTGAGTAGAAAGGAGGTTAATGTTCTGTTAAAAAGGGGCCTACCATGCACCTAGCAAAACAGGAAAGTATATTGAGAAGGCCCAGTTTCCAGACTTGGCTGTGCCTGGGCCCACAGGAGGTTCTGGGGGTGAACTCTTCAACCTGGGGAGCGAGAGCAGGAGGGCTCCTTTTCAGGGCCTAATTAAAACCAGGCTGGTGGCAAGGCTCACTCTCTGGATCCTCTTTGGCCTTTTTGCTGTGTGTCAGATGTCAGGTCCTGGGGGAGACATGAAGTTCATTATTAAGTCAGAAGTGTTTTTGTGCCTCCTCCTTCCTCTCCACTCCAAGCAAATGTGTTTCAGGTTTGGGCCTGGCAGCCCGCATCAGTGACACGTCTGCCTCGCAGTCGAAAAAGTCACCCCTGACTGCGGTCCTCAACATCGATCTTCATAACCAGCACAAGGAGAGAGGTGAAGTGTCTTGTAAAGAAGTGCATGGCCCCTTTGCTTTGGGTAGTTTAGGGAAGCATGTTGCCTATCAAATTTGTAATAATGTTTGTATTGGGACATATTGCCGTAATGACTTGCTGTACTTTTCAGTGACCCTTCGTACAAACCACCAATGTTTTTTGGCATTCCCCTTTCTGATTTCTGCTTATCGAGTGTGATTAGTCTCTCCTTGCGTCTTCACTTCCAACTTTTTAGATCATTAGTTCTCCCCTGCTGGCTCGCAGCTTGGTTCCACTGAAGACGTAAGCTACCTGTTCCACAAAGGGAGTTCAGTCAACCACTCTTTCTATAATTTCCTTTGTAATAAGAGAAAACAGTAGTCAGTAGGCAATGATATTCATGCTCTAGAACTGAGGGTGGTTACAGTATGTGCGAGATACCCAATGTGTGAGTTTCTGTCAATACCAATGCCACAGACAGGAAGTTACGCAGAACAATGAAGCCGAAAACGTACGTTTCTTTTGATATTAATTTATTCTACTGTATTTTTTTTTTTTTTTCTTCTAAGGGTATTAAGGGAAGAGGTCACACTGTTACATTAGAGAGTAAAGAGGAGACTGAAAGAGCCCTGTAAGACAGATTAGTGATTCTCTCTCCTACATCACAAAACACTTGTTTGCTTGGTCACATAAAACCCCACAACATTTGACTGTTAAAAACAAAGCAAGAGAACTGCTTATAAATTAGAGAGTGAGGGAAAGAATGAGTTAGATTTATGTTACATTCAAATCTTACATTGTGAAAACTGAATTCTCTCATGTAAACTGGATTTGTTTGATAAAAACAACTTGTGTGTATACTGTAAAAAAGTGTTGGATGCTAAACTGTGTGAACGAATTAAGGCTGCTTGCACATTACTGGAATAAAATGCAGTTAAAGACCGTGTTTGAGCAACATGAAGCAAACTGAACAAAGTGTGAATAAAGTCCACATGGACTGAACCCAACAATGCCCATCTTCTGGCATTGAACACCAGCTTTCACCGTGTCAGAAAGAGATTGGGATGACGGGGGAGTAAAACTGCTTTATTATTCCAGGCAGTGCAAGATCTTCTGTTTGTGCTGGATGACTCCCATTTGTGCTACATTTAAAAATCAACTTTGTTTAAAGACTGGATTTATTTTTTTCCCTTCCGGTTTCCAAGGAGAAAGTTCTTGGGTTTGTTTAAACATGCACAGCCCAGAAGAAGGGTGTCACATGGTTAGAAATGTATACTTCACCTTTATTAAGAGTTTATAAAGAGTTTAACTTCACAGGAACCTGTTGTTAAGTGTACCCTGCCAATAAATAAGACTGACATCTCTTACTTTTGTGTATCAATGTCATCCCATTTTTGAATGAGTGAGATGACATCTCTTATACAATATAAGACACATTTCACACGACCTATTAACTTATAGTATAAACAATAATGACTACCAACAGTTGCTTTGCAGTGATTAGCAGGAGTGCTGTAAAGAAGAACAATCTTTGAGAAAATATTTTAAAACATTTTCTGTGTGCATTAGTTGTGATTTATAGGTATTTGTGTTGGATTTCACAGCTTTTTGCATGCTTCATAGCGTGGCGTCATTCATATAGAATTTAACTGTCATGTGCCAGGAAGTAGGATTTTATGGCTCATGTATTTGGCCACAGCAGGACAGAGAAACCATTAGTAAAAACAAATGGTCAAAGTGCACCTTCAGCGCTAACTAGAGGTAGAAACTATTAAACATATGTTACTGAAGAAATGCACACTTCTTTTGTGACCAAACAGAGCTGCTTCGTTTTTTACAGCCTCTGCAAATAATGAGCAAAGTTTTAATGATAATGTGAAATATAGGCAGCAGTATCCAGGACTATCATATAATTTTTTCTCCATATTGAAGTTACAGATGCCATTCATGTTTTTTCGATTTGTTAATATTCTCTTTCTATGGGGGATGTGTGAATGTTTGTTTGTCAATATAATATCACTATGAAGAGTGAGTGCGTTTTTGTGTATTTATGGTTTATTTCCCACATATCCTTCCCCCTCCCCCTTGTATGATTTATAAGTTTACACAGCTACTCGGCCTTAGGGGACAGCATACGTCTGGGTGGGAAAATGACTGCCATATGAAGAACTTAAATACTTAAACACCCCTGACTCCTTAATGTGGCTTTAAGCAAATCTAGAGAACCTTCAAATTAAACAGTGAATGGGACAAGTATGTATCACAGAAAGCCCTTCCACTGTATTTGTATTTCTGTGTTAAGTTTGATGCAGTTTACTTGGAGATGTGATCCAAGATAATACTGTATGTATATTTTCCAGAGCTGCTTTTCAGATGGCCCCATAATCAAGCCAGTCCCCTCAGGAAAGGGAACTTTGCCAGGGATAGCCGCTAACAGCAGCTCTTAAAGTCTCTTTTCAAAAAGATGATACTTTACTTTCAGGATTGTATTTTATGATTATATTGCTTTGTCTATTTGTCCCCCCCCCCCCCCGTCATTTCCGGTGTGACCTTTACATTTACGAGTAATCACATACCTTAAAATAAATGTTTATACAACTCAGGGAATGTTTTAGCATTTTAATGCTGTCTGGTGGTAAACCGGCCTCCTTGGGATACAGGTTTAGGTAAACATGCTCGAGTTTAATGTTATCACTGGGAGTGCAACTAAAAGCTGCTCCGGTCACAGTGTTTATGTCTTGCTCCTGGTCCTGCAGACCTTCCTAAATAGACGAGGTGATGCCTTGCCTCTCCTCTGCTCCCTCAGACGCAGCTTTGCGGCAGACTCGTTAATCATCCCTCCCTCCGCCTCCCCACTGACCCCCGGGAGTCTGCCGCTGTGTGCAAGATTGCACTGCCTGCTTACTGCAAGGGGACAGGCGAGGTTAAGAGTCTCACACTGCTTTCTGACATGGCCAACTTCGTGTTTTGTCATTATGGAGACAAGCAGATAAAAAGAGACTGTAGTTTTTCAAAACAAATATAAAATAGAAACCTGTGTGTAGCCTTAGATCTTCCCTGTCTGAGCTGTGGCATACATTGATGTAGTGCAGGCATTGTGATGAAAGCCCACAGAATCTAAATTATTGTTAATATGATTTTTATACTCTCTTAATATGATACATGATAGGTTCACCCCTGAATCATGCCATAAATTCATAAAATTATAAATTCACACTGTAATAAGATCCGATGAAAGCTTATATTTGTATGTATATCTGTGAATCCTACTGATTTAAGGCTTAACATTCAGAACAAATTTGCAGTTCAAGCAGCTCTAAATGGCCTCACGCTGTTTTGATGGTGTGGTTCGTACTGCAAGTGGTTGTTTTGCAAACAAACAACAAAGTAATTCTATAACTTTTATGTTCTAATAATAAATATATGAAATGATTTCCCATAATTTTCTGATTAAGTTTGCCATGCATTTAAAATGCAATTAATGCAAAACTAAAGTCATCTGTTTTTTTGCAAAATCAGATTTCAGCTGTTGTTAGTGCAATGGTGCCATCTACTGTTAACCCCCCCTTTTTTCTTTTTTTTTGGAAATGCAGAAAAACATTATGCTGTTGATGGCCATATAGTCATTGTTTTCTTAAACTGTCTTTCTCTTGTTTTTAAGTCACCATGTTGTCTATTGTTTACTAGTAACTTGTGATTGAAATAAGTCTTTGTTTAAAAAAAAATGTGCTTAAATATTTCTCTGTTTTTGTGCCAGAATATTATAACACAATCCAGGTGCCACACTATTTTTTTATGATTTAAACGAGAGGCTGTCACACTTTCAGACTTTTACACATGCTAGTTCCCTGTGCCCATTGCCAGTTTTGTAGCTTACAATCTGAAATAGCTAGGGGTCTATTAGGCTTGGAAAGTAGAATCAGATGGCATTGCTTAAGCTTTCCAGACTATTGGGCTAACAGCGATTCAGATAAATCTGAAACCTTGACTCCCCCAAGCCTTTTTATAGTCTTTGTTTTACAGTACAGCATTACTCTGCAGGCTTTTTCATTACCATTTTCAAACAATGTAAATCCAAGATGTGTTGTCTGATTTAGAAGTCCATGTATCATGATGGGGACAATTACATATTGTGAACTGATTCGGACAAAGAATATTCTGTCATTCTATATATTTTTTAATTTATGTATTTACCCAAAAACTATTTTGTATGCATATTATTGAAGTAAACACATGATGTTGAGAGAAAAATGTTTGTTCAGGGCAATATAGCTAAAAAGCATTTGAACTGATATTCCTTCTGCTGGATCCTTTATAATTCATTGTACCTCAGTTCCCACCAACAGAGTAAAAGAAAACATTACCTCTGTTCTATTTTGTGTGCATTTGTTTTTGTTCTTTTGTTTTTTTTGCATAATTTTTTGTAATTAATTTAAGGATAAATGATACCGTCCACAATAAATACACCAACTTCTGTTTATTTTAAGCAGTTTGTGGTTTTGTAACCTTTAATTGCAGCACTGGGACAAATGAGGAGCACATGTTTTTTTTTTTTTTTTTTTTTTTTTTTTTTAAGGGAGAACAATTGGAGAGCCCAGAGTAATCCTTTTAGGTTTTTTTTCTAATGTGGAAAAACCCATCAAAAACCACTTAAGGTCTTGTGAATCTCTGTTGAAACTATTTTGAATACATTGCATAAAAATGTGCCCGTAAAAGTCAGAGGTAAAGTGGATTAAACGTGGTGCACATTAAGTCCATTCCAGTTAGACCAGGGCTGGCCCACAAATGCTTGCCTAGGCAGCTAAACGGAAACAGGCAGTTTATAACACAGGGTCTTGTTTGAAAACTCAGGGGTTAGTTTTAGAAAGATTTATATGCCTCACTTATATAAACATTACGAACGTGGGCTGAAGTACATCAAGCAATTTTTATCAAAATCTCTTTGAGAGCTTTTCTTTATGAACAGAACCAAAAGGATGTTTTCTCGTTTTAACTTCTTCCAGTATTCTTCCAGTGTGCAATCAAGTGTTCTCCTTTGCCTAATTAAAGCTTGAAGTGTTATACAATCGCCAAAGCAGAAATCAGTTAGGGAACATGCAATACATCAGTAAGGGAAAATGTTACGTGTGCTGAACTCAGTCGGGAGATCAAGAAATTGCTTCATGTAGATGAGAAACATCTGAGCATGTACAGCCTTATGTACAGGTCAGTGTTTCTGCAGTGGATGTTAAAGTTGAGTTAGATGAGTTTGTCACCTACTCAAGCAACTGCGAGACGAGAGCAAAAGCCATGGCAAGACCCATAGCTGAAGTGTAATGGGCTGCAAGAAGAATATCCCAGCTGATATTATATCCCAGCTTTCAACATAAGCTGGTGTTAATTTATAAAAAAAAAAAAAAAAAAAGCTTTTAAGACATCAGTTTTTTTTTCTTTCCTACACACAGTAAAGGTAAACCTGTCATGTACCGAAAGTATTGTTTTAGCATTTTTGGTGCTCAGATCATTGAATTGAATTGAATTTCCCAGTATATTAGTTTCCAAGGAAAGTCAGGGGCTTCTATTGCTTATTGTTTATATAGGGAGGGGGGCAGAGAAAGCCAAGAGCAGGACACACACAAACATTTCATGTTGCACATGGATTTCTAATTGACCATTTTGCATGTCCGTGTTTCTTTATCCTTTGTTTTTGTTATTTCATTTCATTTTTAGGTGGGAAAAACTGTTTTAAAATGTCTGCATTCCTCATTGAGATATAAAAAATCATAATCAGTGATGTAGAGAATACCCTGAACAGTATGACACATGGTTACCTGACGTCTTTGCAATCCCTCTGGGCAGACGTGTCCCCTGTGTCTGAACTCGGTGTGCTGTCACCACAGGAATGCTGGGTTACATCAAGCACTCCGTCTCATCATTATTAGTCCCTCCCTTTATTTAACCCTTGTGCTAACAGAAGCTAGTGGAACACCCAAAGAAGTTTGCTCCTTTTCCTTTTCAGCAATCAACATCTGTTTGCTGTTGGAGAAATAGCTATGGACATCCAGGGGCGTTTTATTTCCTACAGGCTGACCTGGCTGGTGTTGTGTTTTCTTGTTGGCTTGTGGGTGTTAGAAAGTCACAGTTACGTGCTGCTACTGGGAGGTGCCAAAGGTTGTGGGTAAGGAAGAGAAAGGCCAAGCTGTATATGTATATAAACTACAAAACAAGCAAAGACACAAAAGAATACACTAAGTGCCCATTTAGGCCTGCTGCACCAAAATCTCCCAATCTCTTTAAAATATGCAGTATCATTAGCCCACCCAAGGTTTCTGGCTTTAAGGCATATAAAAGGGTTTAGCTGTCTTAGGAGCAGGGGGTTAATTAATTTAGGTTTGTGTATCAAAAGAAAAGCCAGGTCTCCTTACTTAAGGTCAGTGGCCGTGGTCATTTGTTTCTTATAAGAGAGGGATTAACCCATCCTACAGACAGAACACTGGCATTCTCAGATGTTTATCTTGGTGTTTCATCTTTGTTGAGTACACACTACTTTGCATTTCTCTGAGTAAGGCATTCATGAATGTGAGTCCCATTAATGCAGCCCCAGACAATGTCATGTGCCTTGGTTTGAGAACGTGTTTATGTAGAAAATTTGCTGAGCAAAGCGGCCCACTGCTCTTGTAACATCGCACACATTGATAGCAATACAGGCTGGCGGAGTGTGGACTTCTCTCTTTGTTATTCTACCATTGTTGAATTATTCTCTGTCAAAACCTTGTCATGAAAAACAACAGGCTGAGATTTGGCAGTTTAAGGAAAACCATTTGTCTTTAATAAACTGAAGCGCAAATTGTCTGCCCAGACATTCCTCCAGGGCAGTACAGATTATATATATATATCTATATATCTGTGTATATATACACTGCCCAGCTGCAGAAAAGTGACTGTTTCAACGACACGGCACAAACATGCAAAAGGTCATTAAAACAGTTTCTTTGTTGTTTTTTTGGAGAGAATACAAACACTGTATGGGAGCCTCACACAGCTGGTTTAGTCTGAATCAGTTAAGTAAAATGGAGAAACTGACCTCAGTCTCTTGACATGTATTCAGCGCTCCAGAAATAGAACACCCTGCATGTTCCCTGTATTTGTTGGACCTTTGTTTTATTTATTTTTCCTAATGCATTTGTAGGCATTATTATTAGCTTTTGTAGTTCCATGTTTCCTTAAAGATATAGCAGTTAAGTAAAGACAGATATTTTAAAATAACACAGCAGGTAGTCAAGCTGTGTGCTCTTTGAATCCTAGGTGTTGCTCAGTGTGCTTCATAGTTAAAAGCCAACTCCTGCAATCTCCTATTGACTTTTTCTTGAACAAGACGTAAGAATACTCAGTATGGAATCTTGCAGCATTCCGACTCTGCTCAAAGGTTTTCATGGAAGACAATTTATATTACATAACGGTTCTGTTTAACAGTTATTCTCAGTGTAACAGAAGACAATCACACCAAGCAATTGGTGTGCTAGTTTTAAGAGCTTGTTTATAACCATTAACTAGAATCAATATTAAGAAAAACCTCATGCTTTTTCTCCAATTCATTTTCTTCAATTGCCTGTAAGAGGTCTCGAGGATGGGCCTTTTCCCCCTGTTTATTCTGAACAAGGGGTCATTAGATAGGAGTGGATCTCTAGAGAGGCCTGTGCGTCACTCTTACAGCTTATCACGCCAGCTTTTTTCCTGACAGCTGAATAAACCAGACCTGATGTGTATAGAACATGATAAATGACAAACACACACGTTTTCAGAAAAGTTTAGATGTTTTTGCCACTCCGCGGCTGGAATGTGAAACAAAAAGAATGCTGTTTGTTTGTAAATTAAACTGTTCAATATTATTATTATTATTATTATTATTATTAGTAGTAGTAGTAGTAGTAGTAGTATTGTAGTAACGAGGGAGCTCTATAATTAAAAATATACTTTATTTTAAAAAATACTTTCTGATTAAATATTACAACCTTATTAATATTTATTTAATGTTATGTTTTATACAGACATGAAATAGTCAGTAATGATGTTTGTCACAGCCTGAACTATTGAGCCATTTATTTTTATCTAATTAAGCAAGAACTTTCAGTGAAATGATTCTATTCTATCAATTTCTAGTCAGCCTTGGATATAAAGATGTCTGCTGATGTTTTACTCACAATTGCACTAAAACAATGAAAATCAATACTATTTTTGTAGATAAGCTGATAATTTAATTAGGGAAAGGGGCAACATTTAATGCTTGTTTGTTTTATATTCATAGTTTACTCTGTAGCATTTACTGGAATAACTAAAATATAATTATAGCTGCATAATTTTGGCATTAGTCTTGTTTGCCAGTACTTGAGTTTGAGTGTGCGAGAGAGTTTCTAATATTTTTTTCCCACAAATTAATAATGCACAACCACAATGTTTTGAACACAGTAACCTCATTTAGAAAACATTGATTGGTGTTATTTTTGGAAAATAGATTTTGGTAGTATTCAATGTATGGTATGTTTTCAATACATGTGTTTCCTTTAAAAAAAAAAACACGAAATACAAAACTGTTACAACCATTTAAAGAACAATCTGGAAGATGTTTTTGGATAATGTGATTTCATGTCATGAAGACAGATGTCAGCTGTTGTGTAAACTAGATTACTTTGGAGAGAATCTTTATTCTTGACACAGGGTCCCTCTCTGGTTGTAATTTGCATGAACCTTTATCTGTTGCTTTGTAGAACTTCATCATTCCTGTAGAGTATCACTTTCGTTATATCTGTTTGCACTGATGTCTCTGCAGTTGCTATGCATGTCACTTGTACGTTGTTAAATAGAAATGTTAATACTTTGTAACTTGGCTGTGAGTGTTGAGCTTTATCTAGGATTATAGAACCATGCAAAGCACTGTCTGTTCTCCCCCATGTTTTATGGTTTTTGACAGATTTGTTTCAGGTTGTCAAAGCAAGTAAGCACAGTAAAGTCACTACAAGCTCAGTTGGAGTCAGTGATTTAATCACAGTCACGGGTGCGCTGCTGATTCACCACCTTTGTGTAAAATACAAATGAACCGTTTTCTTTCTGGGAATAGAATATGGGGGATTTACTGCTAATTAAATCCAGAGCCATTATTACATTTGTTTTTTTTAATTTGTCATCTCTAAAATCTTGGCCCTATGCTGTAGGAACTCAACAACTGCACTGAATTGGTGTTTCTCTTAACAGAAATGGGCAGATGCCAGAAAAAATCCTAAACCAAAATGCCATAGTGATCTTTACTCATTGGGTTGATTTAAATAACGTGGCCATACAGAACAACCTGTCAAAAGAAGGGTATCAGATTACAGTTGGGTTGCAAGAAGAGAACGTCTCTTTGTGCAGTTCTGCTTAGTTTGAAATTGCACTTATGTTACCTCACTTTTTTATGTTCTTCAAATGGCTCACCTTACTCACAGTCAACCATATGGGTCTCATTTCCTCTCTCTCAAATGTTTGGCCATAGCTCCACAACTATTCTGTGTGTTGCACATTTCATGAATTTTTACTCATACTGTAATCAGGATGGCAGTGTTTTTTTACTAGATCAGACCAGTGAATATTTAATGATGTAACCTTATACTTAAGTATTAATTTGATGTATTGACCAAATAGCTGTTCTTTTGATAGATTCACTTTATGATATAATGTTGGTTTAGAACATTATTTTAGATTTAACTTCACAATCTAGCATTATTTCTGGAAAGTTGTCGGATCCCACTACACACTACTTTTTACCTGAGATTAGCTTCTATTCTGATATTTTCCCTTCTAATATTCACAGATTTTAAATGTTAAGTACACAAGCACTATACATAGAAAGGAGGAAACGTCAGTAATGTTTTCTGTTTTAATGTCTCAAGATGGAACACAACCTTTCCAATGAATATTGACCTAGCTCCAGTTTTTGTATCACATTTTTTTATGAATGTTTTATTTGTCTGTCATTAAGCAGGACAAACATTTGTAAACATCAAACACATCAGCTATGTGTCTTTGTGTGCAGTAATTGTGGCTTTTCTTAACTGGTTTACATTGTTACAGATAAAGATTTAAGGAATGGATGTCCTGTTATTTTAATTCATGTGTGTATTTTTTTTATATATTTTTTAATCACAAAACTAAGTGCAAGCAGCATGTCACAATATAGCCTACTATGGTCTGGTGAGTCAACAACTGAATTGTTTCCAGGAAAGCCCATTTGCAGATAAAAAGGAGAAAGAGACGTGCAAAGAAAAGTTGTACTTGTACTTACGATAAATACTAGGGGCATTTCCTTGACTGTAAACCTTTGCTCAACCTTGTATTCTAGCATGATAATGTACCGAATCATGTGACCAAGTCAACAGCAGAATGTATGAAAAGGAAAAGGATCAAAGTGCTGGAAATGCCACCACAATCGTGTGTCCTGAGTAATACTCAGATTTTATGGGTGCATCTGAAGGAAGTCTATGTTACCAGGAAACCATCCACTTCTTGAAGAATTGCTGATCTCGAAGAATGTGGAAAAATCACAAGCTAGATACCAGCATCTCTGCCAAAGTTGCAAATGAAGGTTGCACACTGTAGTAGAAGATAAAACAGCAAATGCTAAATACCAATTTTATGACACAGACATTGGAATATATTCTATCTCTATCTTGATTTCAAGGTTACATTTGGTAGATGACCTTTTGATTTAGTACATTTTGTGGTGGTTAGCGCTGTGCCTCACAGCTCAGAGGTCCCGGGTTCGAGTCCCAGATCGGGGGGCCTGTCTGTGTGGAGTTTGCATGCTCTCCCTGTGTCCACGTGGGTATCCTCCGGGCACTCTGGTTTCCTCCCACCGTCCAAAGACATGCGGGTTAGGTCGATTGGTCTCTCTAAATTGCCCTGTGTGCATGTGCGTGTGTGTAACGGGGCATTGGACATTGGCATTGGCATTGTCCACAATATATTTTCTGCTCCCAGGAATGAGCAACATGTCTATCACCCAGCTTGTTGGTTATAATTCTTACACTATATATATTTTTTAGAGTACATAGAGCAATGATTTTTGTATCGAAGTATAGGAATAATAAATCATTATCTGCTAATCAATGTCTTTTTCAATAATGTTACCCATTATTATAATTAAACAGAGTGTGGTATTTCAGGGGTAGCGGCCACAACAGTTGACTGAATCCCGTTCTGTGCCGCAGTGCAGTGATCAGGCTTGAGATCACTACACTGCCCTCTGGCATGCTACAATATGTATAATATCTACCTATAAAATATCAGAAGGCTTTTTCCACCATTTTTCTGTCTAAACCGATTAAGTGAAAACAAAGGTCAACCGAACAGTATTTCATGAAAACAATTATCAAACATTTGATTTCCTCACTCATAGAGATGCTGTACAGTGAGTTAGTTATATTGCATTCAGGAGCTCTAATCGTATTTATTTATTCTTGCAGCATTTTTAATAGAATTTCAAAAATAAATCCTTGCTGTCTTGCAGCTGGGGTTGTGTGTGTATGAGATGTAATCTGTCAATCTTAGGCTAACAACTAAAATAATGGTAGAACAGAAATGGCAACATAAAAAAACATAAAAATATGAACATTTTAAAAGAGCGATTGAATATGATTAATATAATATAAGGGGACACCAGTTACTATTGATCTGGTCTTCCGCGGCCTCTGTAATGTATTAATATAACAGGTCACATTCTATGCATACACTGATACATGTACTTACACCGATCAACCATTATGACCACTGACAGGTGAAGTGAATAACACTGATTATCTCGTTATCATGGCACCTGTCAGTGGGTGGGATATATTAGGCAGCAAGTGAACATTTTGTCCTCAAAGTTGATGTGTTAGAAGCAGGAAAAATGGGCAGCGTAAGGATCTGAGCGACTTTGACAAGGGCCAAATTGTGATGGCTAGACGACTGGGTCAGAGCATCTCCAAAACTGCAGCTCTTGTGGGGTGTTCCCGGTCTGCAGTGGTCAGTACCTATCAAAAGTGGTCCAAGGAAGGAAAAGCGGTGAACCGGTGACAGGTTCATGGGCGGCCAAGGCTCATTGATGCACGTGGGGAGCGAAGGCTGGCCCATGTGGTCCGATCCAACAGACGAGCTACTGTAGCTCAAGTTGCTGAAAAAGTTAATGCTGGTTCTGATAGAAAGGTGTCAGAACACACAGTGCATCGCAGTTTGTTGCATATGGGGCTGCGTAGCCGCAGACCAGTCAGGGTGTCCATGCTGACCCCTGTCCACTGCCGAAAGCGCCTACAATGGGCACGTGAGCATCAGAACTGGACCACGGAGCAATGGAAGAAGGTGGCCTGGTCTGATGAATCACGTTTTCTTTTACATCACGTGGATGGCCAGGTGCATGTGCGTCGCTTACCTGGAGAACACATGGCACCAGGATGCACTATGGGAAGAAGGCAAGCCGGTGGAGGCAGTGTGATGCTTTGGGCAATGTTCTGCTGGGAAACCTTGGGTCCTGCCATTCATGTGGATGTTACTTTGACACGTACCACCTACCTAAGCATTGTTGCAAACCATTAACACCCTTTCATGGAAATGGTATTCCCAGATGTCAATGGCCTCTTTCAGCAGGATAATGTGCCCTGCCACAAAGCAAAAATGGTTCAGGAATGGTTTGAGGAACACAACAAGTTCAAGGTGTTGACTTGGCCTCCAAATTCCCCAGATCTCAATCCAATCGAGCATCTGTGGAATGTGCTGGACAAACAAGTCCGATCCATGGAGGCCCCACCTCGCAACTTACAGAACTTAAACGATCTGCTGCTAACGTCTTGGTGCCAGATACAACGGCACACCTTCAGTTGTCTAGTGGAGTCCATGCCTCAACGGGTCAGGGCTGTTTTGGCGGCAAAAGGGGGACCTACACAATATTAAGCAGGTGGTCATAATGTTATGGCTGATCGGTGTATATATAATATAGTGCATATAAAATATATATATATATATATATATATATATATATATATATATATCAATGAAGTATTTTGCAGAAATTATTATCAATACTTCTGAAAAGGGAGAGGAAATGCTAAATCCAATCCCCCCAGACCCAGCTGTCATTGGGCATGAGCCTCACTTCAGCTAAGCCCGGCTGCTGGCTGCTGACCCCACTATATGGATAGGGTTCACTTCCACAGGCTTACTATATGGTGTACTATGTATATGGTTTATATGGTATTTGTACTATTTACTATACTGGTAATGTATACACATGCATATGTTTATATGTGTGTGTATCATGTATGTATTTATATATTATAATATATATAATATTACTGGAAAATACTGTTTATATGTGCTTGGAAGTGGAGTCTGTGATGTAAATCCATAAACTAACAGGAAAGATGTATCCTTTTATTATACTGTAATAAGCTATAATTGGTCGGCAGTAAGTACAACCATGTTCTTGGAAAATTAAAGCCTGTTGATGTTTCCTTTTTTATTTAGGACATAAAATTACATAAATTAAATAGTATACATTTAGTGCATGGGCTCTGCTGGAGTTACTGTTTATGGTACTTTACTTGGCAAGGACAAGGCACACTGAACTGTATCCATGCAGTAGCAGCTGAGCTCTATGTGTTTTTAAGCATTTTACTGACAAAAAAATTGGGATGTGAAAATCTGAGCCATTGTCTTTTCAGAAAAATGGACAATGCCGATTGTGCTGCAAATTCTTGTATTGAAAAGTATTCTGGCACTGTAATCATCTTTTTCATTTATTCTGGATTTCTGAGATTATTTCTCGGAGTTGTCAGCACCTGGCCCAGAGAGGATCATTACCTCCTGCTCATGTGAATTCAGTTTGAGTAGCAATCAATCCTACATCATCGTAAAAGTCAAAGAGAGAGATGAAGACCTTGTTTCCTATCTTGGCGCTGTGGCAAGTTGAAAACTAGTTTTATGGAGCTCTTGAAGGGTCCTGGAGTTGACCAGCTCTTTAGTTAAAGTTTTTAGTGACTCCCCTGATGACTCACAAAAATGACTAAACGAGAAGGATGCAAAGCCAGCCGGAAACAGGGTTCAGAGACCTGCAGAGGATTTCTTTCGCTTGTCTTCAGGGGTGTAGCTCAATCTGGGTGATGGATTGAGGCTAAAGCACTCAATGCTACATTTCAAAAGTATCTTCGGAATCAGTCTGTAAGAGATTGTCTTAGACCTTTCTTGCTGAGAGACTATGAGGGAGGGAGACTGAGTCCCCAGTGCCCCCCAGGGTTCACCCTCTGCAATAGCTACATCCTGCAAATTTAAGCTGCTGCAGGTTCACTTGGGTCTTCTGAAGACCACTTGCCTTTTCATGCACTGTGCTTCTTTGGGTAAATCTAACCTTGAAGAGACCCATGGCCATTAAGTACAGACACATATATTGTTTTCTAAATCTAGCATGTCTCTCAGCAGTCTGAAGTCTAGCTGTGTACTGACAATGCCTGGGAACACTCATAATGTCCAGGATATATTAAACAATGCATTACGACCATCAATTAATGTTGGAGATAATATGTATGTGTGTATTTATGCAAAACAATTTAAAACAAGCATAAGTTCTTATTAGACTTTTAGTCTAGAGTGACACATTCAGCTCAATGAAAAATAACATATTATTTGCAAATGTGTCATCTTAATAATCATTTTCATTATCATCACCATTTGGTCAACAGCTGTGTTACAAAGATTTTATTAACCAAACCTCCAGCAAAGGCCATGCACTTTACACACAACCTTTACATTAAAGGACATCTGTTTTATGATGATTTGCACAGGAAGCTTTTATGAGCATAAAAAAACTTGAATAATGACATTACCTATTTTCAGATTTTCTGTTTTTGTTTTTTTGCTTTTTGCTTTTAGCATAAGGAATGTGAGTGCTTTGACTTAATGATAATATAAGACCTTTTCCATCTTTAAACATGATTCAGCACTACCAAAGCATGCCAAAACAAATATTAGTATTGATGTATCACAAAATAAATCATGAAGCAGATGTCTGTATTGCCTTGTGGTGGTGATTTTAGTAGGGAGAGTTCAAAATCAAGTTTATCAAAGAAAGTTCTCTTTCCTGAAACATGGCTTGTAGCATGGAAATACATTTCCAAGTGTGAACTGCTACCTGATATCTTCAGCTTCTCAGTGGAATAGGGCCCAGTCCAATTAAGCTGCAGCGAAAAGCCTTATTGCAATTACAATCAGATCTCAAAAGCCCAGGAGACAGCGTTTAAGGATCAACTGTCTGTGAAATCTATGTTCAATAGCATCTTGACTAGAGTAATTACTACCATGCGTAACTGTTCATCTTGCATTAAGAAAACAACCCCCACCCCAAAAAAATAAATAAATCACATGGTAGCTGAGCATGGGAATTGTTTCACAATAGTATTTGGTCAAATTTTGTCTTATATAGACTCAGGTTTCATTTCTAACAAACATTAGCGATTGAAATTGAAACACAAATGTCACCGCCCATGAGCCTCTCAAACTGTATTTTTTCTACTGGCTGTGCCTGCCAACGACAGGAACAATAAGCAGCGTAGCAGTTCCAAGTTTTCTTTGATTTTGTGCTGCCAAATTGTACTTCAGTCTGTAATGTAACAGAGAGAGACATGAGTATCAAATAATGTCTCCCCAAAACAAAACTGAAAAGCCTGTCCACCAATATTGAAATTGGCTGTTGGCAGAGCATGCTTTTCTGAGAACATATGGCATTGTTACTGAGAGTAGGGGTTCCTGTTGCTCTGAGAGACAAAATCTGGTGTCTTAATATAGAACAATAAATTGCATTATAATGTCTGTGTGTGTGTGTATGTCCTGTTTTTACCAAACATATTTTAAAGGCCCATTTTAGTCAAGAAATTGTATTTTGGTTAAGGCACTGTTATATAGTAAAATTAAGAATTTGTGTATTTCTTTTAGGCTCTTGGAGACTCGGACCTGGCTGGAGTGCTGAGACAGGTCCTGCCACTGGTGAAGGATCACAGCGTCAGGACGGAGGAGGACCACAGCCCAGAGGACCTGCTGCTGCTGCTGGTCTATGTTTACTCCTTGGCTGGGGACAGCAGGCCGAGCCGGCAGCTGGAGGAGGCCGAGCAGGATATGATGTCAGCGCTGGCCCACGCACTCATTGGTGGCCAAGAGTTATCTCCTTTGCTGCAGAAGATGACCCGTAAGTACATACAGACAATTTCGGGAATGACATGTGATGTGTATTTATTTTGTCTTTCTTTCTTAGCCCTATTGTTCTTTGACAAAGGTGTATCCCTGCTATTGAAACTCCATCTGTATAACACATGCTTCCCCAGAAAAGATACCACTTTTACCTACTTGACACTGCTCTTAAGAGTAGTGCAGTGAATACAGGGTGTTGGCAATTGTAGGAAGAGTGTATGTTCTTGCTCGGACTTCCACAGCAGCTGGCTCCAGAAGATGTGACCAGCAGAAGGTTTACTATAGCTGAGGTATTGCCTTCACAATCTGATAGTGTGGTTTTAGTAGGATGGGTTGTTGGAAAGTGTCAGATTAAAAAACTGGTGTATTCCTGTTAATGATGTGAAGCTTCTTGAAATGGTTATCAGGTATTTTGCGGACAATCTTTTTACCAGCATGACTGTACACCACTCCTGTTTTGCATCAGTGCATCTTTATCAATATGGCCGTCACAGCTGTTTTCACTGAGATAGTTCTTTTCATGCTGGAGACATCAGTCTCTGAGCCAGCTTCGCCAAACTGCACACAAATCTGTTCTGAATTCTCTTGACAGTTGGATTCAACACATTATTGATTAATGAAGGACTGCACTTCCACAATCTTTCAATACATTATACAACTTGCTCCATTATGCCTACACATTTATTTTGTCCTTACATTTTGGTTTAAATTAACAATTGTTTTTAGTTATTTGTAATATGCAGGTAAAACTGTTCTGGTCCATCCCTTTAAATATCTCCTCACGGGCCTCATTTTTATATTTAATTTACATGTTTATTATTATTATTTTTTATTTATTTTTTTTAATGGATAAATTCAGCTTTTTATGTAAAAAAAATGTAAATGTTTCCTGGAAATTGTATTTTCTAGGTTGGGTTTGCACTGCACTGCTAACAGATGCTGAATTGTAATGAATATCTGCCGTTGCGGCCCCAAAACACACTCAAGTATTCATCTGTGGATTGCTGCCATATTTTGCAGTTTGTCTTTACCCTGATCACAGGCACAGTAGATAGTTTCAGAATAAATAAAAACCAAAGCCATGGATGTTTTTACCTTGGGATCTTCCCCTTGAAATCTTTTGCGTAAACATAAACATCAAGTCATAACAAGCAACTGAAGTTCAAGTTGTGTTACCCCTATGCAGTAAAACACAGAGTTAAACCGTTAATGAAGAATGCACAGCATCCACTTCCTGTTACAGTTGGCTGACTTGTAGACTTGGCAGTCGTCAAGGGGCCTGCATTGCTTCAGGCATATGTCTCATGTTAAAAACTTGACTCCACGTTATAAACACTTCAATGAAAATTACCATCCAGTTTTAGGCCAATTCAGACCAGGTGCACCAAACAGAGCAAATAGGTAGCATATGAAGGAACGAGAGGAAGTTGTTCTAAACATGGATTATACTATGAGGTATTTTTAACCAGCATATTGAACCCTGAATTGACATAGCAATTATGGCTCATAAAAAGTTTTAATGGGCCTGTTTTCTTTTATGTATGTCTTGCATCCACATTTATACTCTCTTTCTATATATAATATTTTTCATCTGTAAATGCACACCAGCAAATCGAACAAAATATGTTTGCTCTCTGCACCTGGAATGTACTCCAGACTAAGATTACTCAATGAGACCATTAGTGCAGCATCATGTTTATTCCCGGAAATGCTAGGATTCAACTCCCAAATGGATGTCCTAATGGAGGTCACCTGTGAGATATAATGTTTGATTTCATTTCATAGTAATTAATGTATGATGCTTTCACTATATAGTTTTTTTTTTTTTTTTTTTTTTGCCAGCTCTCACTAAAACATAAATATTTAAAGAATAACATTGAAGTCATGGTTTCTAGCAGTGTAGCAATGATTCTTTCAGTGTTCTATGTATTCCAGTAACCATCTGTTTTCCATTTTGATTGTAATTGGAGCACATGTCACAATCAATGTTTTCTTAGGGCACTGAAGTAGCCCCAATGCTATGCATCATATTACTGAAGACTGCAATTTATTTTACCCTGCACCCCTCGCAGCAACAATAAAACCACATTATTTTCTTTCAGACATAGAACAAGCATCAATTCATTGATGGAATACACTATTTATCAGCCTCTAAAAACACCAGTCCTTCTGCCAAAACAAAGAACAAACTATTGCACCACACCTATAATGGTAATGAAGGTCATATTTGTGCTACTTTATATTAAAAGGTGTAAACCAAAGACCTTTAGTAGCTGGTAGGTAGATTAATGTAAATGGCCAAATTGTTGATTGTGCAGTGTTATTTATTTGTTTGTTTGTTTAATTGTTCTTATATTTGAGACGTTCAATGTCTGGGAATGAATCCCGGCAGTGTATAAATTGGACGTCTTTTTTGTGTAGATTAATTATTGCCAAACTTAAATTCTAATTTAACCGAACTCGTGAGAACAATTTAACTCACCTGTCATCAAATACATTTCTTGAGATTATTGCAGGTGCATTCTTCCTGTTTCAGTGAAAGCATGTACATGTAGAGAAAAGCAGCTGAAGGAAGTTTAGAAGTTGACTCTAATTGAAAGCAACCCCAGTTGTGGTATCTGGTTTGCTGCAGTGGCACACAAATGTGTTTTTCAAAGGTAAGCTGAGCACCAGGATTAAATTAAAACTTTGACCCACCTACCAATTGCAGTTCCAGCAAACGTAAATCATTCCATCAAACAAGTGTTCTAATCTGTGATTGACAAGATGATTGGTGATTTAAAATATTTCCCAATAATATATTTCAGGATTTCACTTATTTAATGTTCTTAGATAATGAACAAAGGTATGCTATCCCACTGAAGGGTAAATAAAATAAATGTTCATTAAAATAGGAAGAATTGTGGTTGTCAATTCAGTATTTGAACTGATACTTTAATTAATCAGTTGCAGAGGATAGTTGTTATTTTATGTTGGTCTGCATTGGTCCTTGTGTGAGGACTATGCCTTCAGTAATCTATTGTGATGAATAACAAAATACCGTATTTGTATAGAATAAGTTTTCACCTCCTTGTTTTATAGCATTCCGGTGATTTTCTTCTTTTTCATTTTTGTATTTGATGTAATTTACTTGTACTTTGGAGCTTTCTTTCTATAACGGCATACATATTACGCCTTAGAAAACTACATTTTAGATTGTTCCTAGTTACAACCTGGAACTATTAGAATGCATTATTCCAATGGACAATATAAAAAATGCATCAGTAGTAAGTTAAAGAGTGTTTTCTATAATTATATCTTACACTTTACTCATTATGTTCATGATGGGATCTTGTGGTGGTCTTGTGCCAGCATTCCCAAAATATGTCTACGAAAGAAGTATTGTAACTCCCTCTGGGTGATTATGAGCACTGAAGCATTCTTGCGTATAAAGCTATTGTTGAATAGTGTAACTAGTTTCATTTAACAACTGGAACCAGGAAATTGTAACCAGTATTCTTTTCTTTGACGATAATTTGTATCAGTGTATGACAACCCTCAAAAATAAATCCCAGTTTTATTTTTAAATAATCTTTTAAAGTAGTTTTTCTTTCCACAGTGTCAAGTAGGTTGAGATTGTGTTTAGTTGATCCAAAGTTTTGTTTTTGTCCCCTCCCACCCCCCCCAAAATGTTTTGGCAATGGCAGGAAATCGGATGTACCATATTTAGTCTGCATAACTGCTGTTGGTGAAGTGTATAAATGTGGCCTATTGAGGTAATTTGAGGTTGGGAAATATGGCATTGGCTACAGCATTACATTATTACATGCTTTGCACCATTTAAGATGTCTCCAGCTTTTCAGGACCCCAGAACAATATTAGTTCTTGTGCTAATTAGTCTGCCATTGTTTAAAATGGATCATTACACTTACAGAATATTATGAGAATTATGTCAGCCAGTCAGCCAATCGGCAACACCCCGGTGGGTTCCCATGCAGTGGAGGAGAGCTGTCAGAATGGGATATTGATGCGACATCTCTGTGTGCGCTCTGGTAATTAGTTCTGCTGTCTCCCAGAAACTAGCCGTGGACCTACTGCCATGAGAGTGCCAGGACCTAGTGTTTACAGAGCCTGTCCTATATTACTAATGAGCACAGAACCAGCCGTCTGTATCTGCTGCTGGGGAATGGTTTTTCCTTCTCATAAATCCTTATTTGAGTCTTTGGCATGTTCAGTGTGTAACTCAAATGTCAGTTTTTTGCTCTTGTTTTTCTTTCACTGTTATTATTTGTTCTTTTCTAATATCATGTATGTTTTTCTAAGATGAGATTTCTGTTGTCGTACACTTGTGTATATACCTTCACCCCAGTGTCTGTTTTATCGAGGCTGGAGTTTACATGGCTCTTACAGCGTGCGTGTGTGTGTGTCTGTGTGAGAATGTGTCCTAAATTCATGCCTCAGCAAAAGCTTAGCATATGTATGAAGATTTACCAGAGCTTCACAGATTTATTTCAGTTTTATTTATCCCCATGGATCCAAAACCAACAATACTTTACTTGTTTTCTGTAACACAATACATAAAGGAAGTCAGGGAATGACAAATTTAAAAATGACATAAAGCAAATTATTTAAAAAAATGGATTCTGAAGACTTGCCAATGTTATGTTTGCTACCTGGTATTTTCCATGTGTCTATCACAGCATGGTGTGGAGGTTCCCTGTCTTCTATGCTACAAGGTGCCACAATTCACTGCAGACTTTAACAATCAAACTGTCTTAATGATCAGGAGTCTGAGGAATGTGCTTGCTGCCGAGAAACCATTTACTTTTGTTATCTGAGAATATTTGTTTTTAGTATGTAAATAATAATACAATAAAATACATCTAACAAAATCACACATTCAAGTAGAATCATATTGAATTATTTTATAGATTTGAAAGTTGATATTGGAAGCAGGGACTCATATTTTGATTGTATTTATATGTGTAAAAAGCCATCCTCACTAAGCTTATACAGAGATATTTGTTATAAGATTGTCATAGGCATAGTTGTCAGTATAACATATTTGCTTCATTTGGTTATTTTCAACATCCCCGGATAATCCTGAGATGAGTCACAGAGGTTATTGCAGCATTGATTTATAGGAACAAACAGTATGAGATTTTTTCATTTAAATTTATTAAATTAAGCAGTTGTATAATATCACTTAGGGACAGATTCTTGCAGATTTAATCAGAAAATAGTTACCTGTGGAGTTGTGTGTTTGTAGGTCATTAATTTTAGTCTGTAGGCAACAGTTATTCATCAGAAACTTGCATAATCTTGAAAATCTTTATTTTTCTCTGTGTCTCTCTCTCCTTGAAGTTCCACCAGCCTGAAAAGTTTTCCACTGTCTACATTTTAGTAAGTTGTCTTTGGAGCTGCAATGCAATCCATAACAACTTTCAGCAGGCATTAATAACTGGCAAAGAAAATAGATTGTGATGTCATGCTACCCAATTCATATAATAAAAGTTATTTTAGGAGGATTAAGCCAAGAAAACCACTTCTTAGGTATATATTGTTTTTCATTACCCCAAATAATTTGAACTGTGTTTAGCAAACAGAGTGGTAACTAGGGTTGTCCAGGAGTATTTATGTTTCTCAACCTGTCTTCCTTTCACTGGGAGATCCCAACCTCTCATGCTATTGCAGACACAGTAGTAGAATGGAGTTTCATATATATTTCACATTTTGTAAGGGGAAACTGAATGTCCTCGTCTACAGCAAGATATCTTTTGAATATGCACTACCAGGAGCCAAACTACTAGCATACTGAGCTGTAAGGCCTGTTTCTGGTGTTATCTTAACATCTCTGATTTTCTGCTTTCCCATGCGTCTGGTAAAACATTAGTGTTCTTAGCCTTGTGATCACCTTTTACTGAAATTTGAAGTTGTTGTTTTTTCCAATGGTAAGCAGCATCTGAAAACCCTTTTCAATAACTTAGCACGAAGTTAAGTTTATTGGTTATGGAGATAAATAAGCTTTTACGTTTCAAATGTATCACCACCGTTACATCTTAATGAGTTGCTATTAAAGCATATCTGCTCACTAATGATGAAAATAATAAGGGTACAACAGCAGTGTCCCCCACATGGGATTGAACCCACTTTCTACTTCAGAGTCCATAGCCCTAACCACTACTCCACACTTTTGATCTAGTTTGATGAAGCTGATGTTTCTTAACATACTTCTAGTCAATAATACCCTTTGCAATGAAATATTTCACTGATTGAAAACCTGGGGAATTAATTGGGAATCTCAGTGATGAACCCTAATTTTGAGTTCATGTAAAATACTAGAAAGTGTGACTTGAAAAGAAGAAAAAAAAAAAAAGATGAAATAATAAATGATCCCATAAACTCTCTTTGGGATTGTATATATATTCACACTGAGGAGCTAATCTGAAGTCGGGGATCAAAGTAAATGAAGTCCAGACAGTGCCAGGACACTTCCCAGCTATCTTGGTCATCTATCAGTGTTCTTTGCTTATCTTTTAGAAATCCACTATACGAATGTGTTCTTCCCTGCACACGGCAACCTTTAGATAGTTTTATTTATTATGGTTTCGAATCTTAAGAGAGTTCCAGATGATAAAAGCTGTCTTCGGTTTAATTAGGAGGCCCAATGGCAACTTGAAAGACAGCTAAGTGTGAAAATAAAAGGCTTAAAAGATAGGACTGAATTATTTGTAATAAGGTGTGTGTTTTTTTTTTTTAAGAAGTGTTAATTTGTCTTTTCACTTTTCACAATCTGAAAGGTTTTGAAGCATTCTTTATCACGCCTCACCACGATTGAACATGCGGCACAGCTGAACTATTGAAAAAACAGTTTGTCCAAAGAATTCCCCCAAGCTGACATGGGTTCATCCTTACTGTTGTTCCAACTCTCGAACCATAAGAGTGGCATTTTTGTGAGTTAATGGTTTTGTTTTCAGTAGTGTTAGCACTCTTCACAATCCGATGCAAAGGTGACAGTAGATGCTTTTCAAAGCGCTCAGCAATCCCTTGAAAAACATACATACTGATCTCAACTGGCTCAAACCTCACAGCTGCAGCAGACTCGGAAAAGTTAAAAAAAGAAAGATCTGTCGCAACAACTTCTTGAAAACTGGCAGGCAGATCTTCCTGTCGAAAGTATCATTCAAGCCAAGTGAAATGTCATAATTGGATCTTTTAATTCCTGTGAACGTCTGTGTTTTCTAATCTAATTTATATTTGGATAAGGGTGTCTGCTAATAAATAAATAATAATAATAATAATTACAAACTATACCAGTCCAACCTGGGTAACCAGTTGTTAAATAGTATCAGCACTGAATAGGTCTCCATTAAACTAAATTACAAATGCCTCTCCTTCTCTTGTTACCAACATGCTGCTCTGCTGCATCAAATAATTGTACTGTCCGGAGGGGAGGCAACCATTAGGCCTAGGGCTTAAGCCTTGGACCCCCAGCTTGATTTTCACCTATGCCACCCTATAGGAGTTTTTTCTTTTTCTCTCCTCTGTGCCTACTGGTTTATTGTATTTAATTATTTATGGTTTATTTATCTGTTCATTATTTGTTTATTTAGTTTATTTGTCTTTATATTCAATCTGTAAAGCTATCTGTGGCTTCCCTGTGAAGGGCATTGTACTGAATACAAATCAATTGATTGATTGATAACCACTGTGAATGTCACTTTATATAAAAACAGTGATGATGATAATGACATGAAATGCAATTTTGAATTGAATTTGATGGTGTTTTTATGCTGCAGCAAGTGGGCTTTAAACATCATTTAAGTAACTTGGAGTACAAATCTTCCTTAATCTTTAAATAGTATGACTTAAAGTTTTTGTTTTATATTAATGCTTCAACAAATTGCTCATCAATCTGATTACAAAAAAAAAAAAAAACATTGGAAATGAGGACATTTTCAATAAAATCTGGTATCATGGTTTTGCCAAAACATTTTTGGAGCTTCTGTGTTTTATATTTTTATATCTGTTTTATATCCATGTTTTGTTCATAAAAAAAAACGAAAACACAAAAAAAAACAATTGCTGTAAACTGGTTTACATAACTTTCAAAAAGGTCTACTAGTGGGATTTGAAAAGCACCCCAGATGGTTTGGCTAGAGTATCCTGGTATACCTTACAATGTATCCATCCCTCAATGTTAACAAGGGTGCCAGGACCAGAGGATGCAAAACAGATCCACCTCCATGCTTCACTGAGTGGATGACATTCTGCTATTCATGAGTTTCACCTTTTGTGCTGGGAACATGCCCCTGGTGTACGTGTTCAAATTTCAACACCGGAAAATCTTACAGAAAATGTTACTTTAACTTCTTCCATATGCCAGAATGTTAGTTTCATAGTTTCAGTCAAATATATAACAGAAAAGGGTAAAATACATAAAATATAATGATATTTTATTCATACTTTCCCTTTCTAGAGAAGGCTACTATGTTGGTTTAATGCAAGAACATAATCAAAGCATATAGAAATCTGGTTATCTTTAGGGGTGAGAGACAGTCTTATATCAGTTCTACATCAGACGTCTCCACATCAAAGGAAACGCCAAAGAGACATCTTCTAGCTAGAATATATTGTACGGGGTGCAGCTTAGAAACAGTTAATGGTATTAAGAAAACATTAATAAATAAATACAAAGAATTAGCAATACAATTTCCCTGGATAAGAGTGTTTTGAATTTTCCTGCCTCTAGAGGAGACTGTATTTGAGAGGAAAAGTAGTCTAAGTGTCAAAGTGTTCTGTATTGCCTGTACTAAAACAATGAAGTAGTAAAATTCAGGTTTGTCTTCTAGAAGTTAATGATTCCATGTCTGGTCATGTTATACCTCCACAGGCAGCTTTGTGGTAGTGCCACTGCAGGACAAGTTTTTGTTGTATTTTTTTAACAACTGAGGTTCGGCCTGCAATAATAGTCAGCAGTGTGGAGTAGCGGTTAGGGCTCCGGACTCTGCAGCGGAGTCCTTCAGTGGTCCAACAGAGCAACTACAAAGCCGTCTTTATGACTTGAACTCCAGAGCATCTCTCTCTCATTCCTGTGTCACCCCGCCGTGATCGTGCTTTTTTGTGATTACTGGGAATGCGTTGATTTTGATTTGGGAACTTGATTCACGAGTGTGGCTTGATTGAAAAGGTTTCCATCTACTGAATATTTCCCATGTGAGCTGCTGTTTCAACTCATTGCTCAGCCAGATGCACAGTAGCTGCACAGCCTGATGTGCTGTCATCTATTTTCATTTACAACGTGTAAGCAGTGCCAGCAGATATCCAGGGAATAGACAGGCCTGGCTCCAGTGTGATTTGGAAGTGTTTGCTAAAGCTTCACTGCTGATGTTTTTGGAAAATAGGTAATTGACAGGTAATAGTGTTTGATTAGAACCACACATTTTCCACAAAAGATTGATCTGTGTAATTGTAATGTTTTTATTTCAACATTTATATGTGTTATATGTATACACTCTCACACAGCGAATCAATAATATATAGCAAGAAGAGACAATGTCCTTTGAAAAAGACTCTGAATTTCCAGTTAATGTTGTGTCTTTCCAAGTTATTTAACCACTCCATAACATAGTGGCCAGAAGGCACAGATAACTGTTATTATGAAAGTTTAATCTGTGGGCTATGCACTTTCAGCTTTATACCGACTTGAGCATCAGTGGCCCCTCAGTCTTGGTTCCCCAAAAACAAACACATGCATTTATATAACATTTGTGACACAGATAGGTGTTCCTACTAAATTACTCCTACTAAGCCATAAACATCATAAGCAGACTTCCAGGAAAAGACCTGAACGTGAATTAACCTCCTGCGACAGCTAAAGGACCTCAGTGACGCTGAAGCCATTGCAGCTGTTGCCATTCCTGTTATTTGTTGCAGTGAAGTATGATAAACTTGCAGTTAGAGAGTAAACAAATAAGTACCTGCCAGAACCCACGACCAGCTCTCCCATTCTGGCTCCCTGGGGTGGAGGCTGACTCAGGAGCTCTTGCATTAGACCTGACCTTATGTGTCAGCATTGTGCTTTGGCCAGTCAGATGATGATACAAAATATTCTGAGTTGAGTATTATGTAAGACTACTGATGGGCCCTGTAAGCCCCCACTGACACTGAGAGGGGACATGTAAGCAAGGGAATGCATTCATAACAAGTCTGACCAAATCTGAGGCAACGAAATTACTTAATATATGGAAGTAATTACTGAAAACATATTCTATTTTGAATTTAGTTGTTATTCCCCTGTGTGGCTCAGATCTCCTGTAAAATTGCACTTTATATCTAGTTTTCATCGTACAACTTGCTCTTATATTGCTAGTAGTCATGTTGCTTATATTGATTTTCCCCTGAGCTTTTAACGATGACTTCACATCTTGTCTGCAATTATTATTTCACAATCAATGATGTAGGACGTGCCTAAAGTGTATATTTTTCTTATGCACTTATGTCATTTTGAACTTGTAATTGTATTACACTCACACATTATTGTCAGTCCTCTATGTTTGGTTCTATGAAGTAACATTAGTTAGTATATAGTTAAGAGTATTTACTCTAATAGCTTTTAAAACTCTTAAATTATGTCTTGTAATTGTTTAGTTTTCTTGCACAATTGAATCTGAAATGCTAAATGATGATAATAATAATAATACACACATAATAATAGATCTGTAGAAATTAATTGTTTTCCTTTTGGGAACAGGTCAAAATGTGTTTCTTTCCTATTTGGTTATCAGTGCTCTGCATGGCAAAGCTGGATGTCTTTTTCAGACTGATTCATCCTAAACTGAAAAGTGATCGTCTCTGTGCTCAAGTCAAATGAGTTTGTACTTGAACTTCATAAAAGTACAATGAATTATGTTTCAGCCACTGAAGCTAGACTCGGTCGTTAAAACCTGTGGATAAGGGTTTGTTTATATCTTGGTGTAATTTTTCCCCTCATCCAGAGCAGTATTAACATTCCTTTATCATTAAAGGTCACAGCAGGGTAAGGCATTGGGAAGAGCCCCATTTGTTTCTTTTATTTAAAATAAACTGGTAATTTGTATCAGCAACACCTCACATATGTTGCGTATAACTAGCTCGCTCATCAGCAACAGTCAAGGGGTGTACCCCAGTTAATTGATAAATAGCTAGGGAGTATAACCTTGTCATAAATAATAGCCTCTTCTTTGTCAGTTTCCTTGGACGTCGAGTCCGAGTAACATGCCTGCCGAGCAGATGGAACTGCTCTTGTCTGCTCTGCATTGGCTTATTCATTTCCTGTTTGCAGGCATGGTTTTAATCAACCTTGATTCCTCTGAGAACACCTACTAGATATGACTGGAGAGAGAGGCATTTTAGGAAAATGTCTTGCTTTCCTTCATTTTTGGTTAATGATAATCATAATGCGTTCATCTCTGGATTTAAAGCCAGCATTTCATTTTGTCTCTGGGTTTCATCAAAGTCCAATTCCCTGTTTATATTTTACTATCACTGCGCTTCATTTCAAAACGTTGGAGTTCTCGCCTTTCTGTTCCTTTTATTTCAGAATTAATCCTTGCACAAAAAGGGCTCAAGTACATGTGAACTGAAATCATTCCTGAATGCCAAAGTTTCATGAAATGACTGTATATGGCTGCTTCAAGATTTCTTTCAAAGTTGAAGAAGGGGCTGTAACAGCACATTGTTCATGCCTTGTCATATTATTCACTGTCAAGTCTTGTCTACCTACTGAGATGCTAAGAAAGTGATGCATCTGTGAACTTGTGCTATACACTGTGTCTGTCAGCAGTAGTGGCTGGAGTTGGGTCATAAATAATGTGCAACATATTTAGCAGGTCTTGAACCCTGTTACACCACTTTCTTTTCATTACCAATTTTCCTTTCCTTTTTTCTGAAGTCCAGTTTTTAAAAATGTTTCCCTGAATATATATTTTTGCAAATCTTGGTATTTTAAAACTGGTTGTCATGTCTAACTTAACATAGAAACCCTATGTTTGATATTTTCAACTTTGTATCTCAAACCTTAGCAGATTTAGATTTTCTTGAGGAACAGTAAGCAGAACACACTTTGCTCGTGAAGCTCAAGGAATCAGTCCCTTAATTTGAACTTTATTTACTTATTTTGAGAAGTTTCTGGTGTTAGTCTGTCTGTCTAAGACATTTGTATTGCATTGTGTTGAATGCACAGTTTTCAAAATCATGTATAAGTTAGGCACTAGGCAGGGTGAGTGTATTGTGTCAACTAACCCATGCTATCGGACATTGTTTTATTACAGTTGGGCCACTGGTTTGGTATGCTTCCCGTACATTAAAACGAATGCTCTCAGAGAAGTGAACTTTGAATCCTTTACATTTCTCTTGCCTCGAGAATTGTTTAGCAGACTGACGTAGGTTTTTGCTCTATTTTATACTGGTTGACAGCTTCCTCTCCTCTGAATCGCCCAGCTTCTTATCTCTATTATGAAGGTGATTTGCTTCTCAGTGGGTTGTTTCAAAGCTGTCTGCCTGCTTATAATAAGAAGGTCAAGCTGTGTCTTTGATGCTGAAGGCTGAAATACATCACCATTTGCTTGGAAACTTACCCCAAAAGCTGTCCGTAATTGTAATTGCTCAAAGACTGCTGCTATCCCATGATTCCCAGATATGCAATCAAATCTGACTTTTCTATCCAATTCCAGCTCATTTTACACTGCTATATTGATTTGCAGTATCTGATATAAAACACGAAAGAGGATATAATTAGTCCAGTATTTATGGACCTTTACTTTGTTAATCAATCACTTCTCATAATGATGCTTTATGGCAGACACTGCAAACTATTATCCGTTCTCCACCTGTATGAACCACCACTAACAACATAAGCTGGAGGGATGACAATGGATCTTTAGAAGTAGTCTCAAACTATACTGTGAATGTTTTGTTTTTTATTTAAAAGTGTAATGTGCTGTCTAGTCACTATACTTCCTTATTTAGCCCTGAGTTTCCACATCTGGATTTGCTGAAATGTTATCAGTGAAACCCTTCTATAGTTTTATTATTTCACAGTGAGTATGTTAATTGTGCAAATAACACCTAATTTGTGCTGATGTCTTTGTGAATCACAAAGCTGGCAGCTTTCAAGTTTAATGGAGCCTATAAAAGAGGCATTGGTAAAGCCTGTACTGTACTGCAATACAGAAAATGTCTGCATGACTAAAACACCTTTACTGGAAATGGAGTTTGGTAGTGTGATCATTTTTCTGTAACTAAATCATGGACTTTACAACTGTAAGTTAACATGGATAATGGCCTCCGGAAAAAATATATACTTAATGAGATTAAAAGTATTGGCAACACTGTATCAATTATTAAAATAAGCTTTTCAGGTACAATAAATTGGTCTTTTGCCAACTCTTGGAATGACACAAGGTCCATAACGTTGAACGCTAGACGTGTGCTCCTGAGTGTGTGTGTTGCCCTCTGTAAAATCACTCTTTGCACCTTAGCTCTCGCTTGCACGGTAATTAATGTTGACAGTGAGGTATCAAAGGTTAAGGAATGGTCTTTTGAGAATGAAGCAAGAAATTTCATGCTGAGGGGGGCTGAATAGTCACCGCTTTCAACATCGGTCCCCCTGCTGAGGGGTTCTTTAAGGGTGATCTCGTGCCATAAGTAAGCCTACATTTCCATGGCCCTCATGTTAAACACAGGGCAATTGCTAAGGGGCTGAGAATATACAACACCGCAGCTTGGTGCTGTTTCCATGTCTTCCGGCCCTGGTCCAGCAATCACAGTACAGCACTGTACCACTGAAGGGACACAGAGTATAAGGAAAATAGGGTGCTTTTCACGGTGGCACCTCCCTGGTACAGAGTCTGAGCACCTAAAATCAAGCTGTGTTCATGCAGAGAAGGCTTTCTTCATTTTAAAGCCACATTCCCTCCTACAGTGAACCACAATCAAATCCTCTAACATTTTAATTTTCATCAAACTGGTTCCAGGAATATTTTATGTATTTATTCTCCTTTCTATCTGCATTGCTATTGGTCCTGTGATGAGTACAGTGATCTCAGGAGGTTAAGTTCATTAGGACTGGGACAGGAGGGATGTCTACTGTATTTTTAACTTTTTGGAGCACAGGGAGTCATTTTAGTAGGATTTAAATGGTTTACATTTTTTGAAAGCTTGTTCAACTTCCTCTTAGCACTGTTCATAGAGGTTCAAGTGTGTGACTTCAGGTCAGCTCATGTTGGTGGAAGGAACTGAATTGTGTTCACAAACCCAAGTTCATTGCATCTTTATCCAGGCCGATGTGGGGTTTCTCAGCTTCCCTGTAGACTTGGCTGTGGAAGGTCTTCATTTCAAATCCTCAACACAAGACCTTTACAGGTTAACAGTGAGATTCAAGATAAGTGTGCAGGTCTAATTAATTTACTGACCAGTGTCTGTGTAATAAGATCCAACTGGCTACATCCCAAGGTTTGATATTCAAGGCAGTCATATTTCCAGAGTCCCTTCTAAATGTGGAAGTACTGCCTGAACATTGGCGAACAGAAATTTGATTTTTATATATATATATATATATATATATATATACAAAATATTAGTTTATATATAAACTAATTGAAATACTGTACTTCCTCTTATAATAACTCCTTAGTATTTTATTTGCTCATTTATATTGTTCTTAAGTTAAGGCCTTATCCCCTAGCAGGCTGTGGCCTCTGGACTGGCTGCCTTATCTGTGCCAGTTACCTTATCTTATTGGGTATACATACCCCATACCCCTTTGGGTAGTATTCTCAACTCGAAAGATAAGGATTGGTTTGTGAATGCAACCGCAGTTATCGGAGAAAGAGAGGATACTACCCATAGGCTACAAGGCCGCATATAAATATTTTAACCCAAAAACAATTTCCATGTTCAGTAGTATTTCAGTTGGATTTTTGGCTCTTACATGCTTTCTAGTGTTCATTGATGCCTATTTTAAGAGAGTAGCGTGTCTGAAACCCTTGGCACGGGTTTTACAGTTTTCATTATTAATTCAATATTTCTGGATTCTTCTTCTCCTTTTCCTCTTCCCCAAAACCCACAACCCCCCATCCCACATTTATTGCACTGAATTTAGCAGTTGTGTGGTAAAAAAATTGATTTGACTGGCAATTTCAGAGTTATTGAAAATATGGGATTACTGTTTGTAATATTTGTGTATTGGCATTGTTACAGTGTCAGATTGCACCTGAAAGATATCGACCTTGATTTGAAGCCAGTGCATTACATGACAGAGTGAATTATGTTCAACAGAGATCTGGGTGAGGTTGAGTTGTAGAGAGGAGTTTGTGTTTCTGTGTGTGATGTTTACGTTTAAGTATAAAAAGGGATACATGACGTTTTCACACTTTGCAGACTATGGGCCTTAGAAGCTTTCTCCCACTACATTCACAGCAGCTTTTCATAGCAATTGTACTGGATTTGACCCAGTTTGCTGTGAATAAAAAGGCATGCTTTGCTGATCCATTGGCTTTTTTGACAAGCTCTTTTATGCTTTAATAAAATAAAACATGTTACATGTATGTATGTATTCAGTTACATACTTAACAATGATAAAAACATGTGTGTGGTCTAATTGTAATAAATTATGTTTTTAGAGCCACTGAAACGCTTGAAATACATTTGCTTCACTGATCACCAAGGTCATTTACTATGACAGATCAGCCGCTTGCACAAAAATCAATTTTCAACACAAGATCATTCTTGCGTCACACTTTCTCCTCACTGTTTGAAGTGTACAAGCACATCTGGTGCTGAAATTCTACATCTTGCTTGTTAACTGAAGTTGCGCATTTTCGGATCTTTACTTTTAAAACTAATAGGCAATAGAAACCTCTTTACGTCAGTACTATCTGTTCTTGCTACTCTTTATAGCACTTTACATATTTGATGAGTCATATATTAAGGCTTCCAGAAAATGTTAGTACATTACACATACAGACATTTGGTAGGCTTTTTTTGATCTTGTAGTATTTGTGTATGTATAAATGAATGTATGTATGTATGTTGGTATTTATTTATCTTAAATTGTGTTTCTGCTTGCATCTTGTAGATGTCAGTGAGTATCCACATGCTGATGAGAAGTCTTTACAGAGATCAGTGAGCTGAATCCCAGACCCCTCTGTGCCACCCATGGCCTTGAGCATGACCTTATCACTCTATGAAGTGCCACATTGGTCAAGTCTCTGCCATAGCTTCAGTTAATAGTTACACCCTTTGTAAACTAACATCTCTCCCTCCATTTATATTAGTTCCGGCAATTCATTTACATTCCCAACTTGAAATGTCACATCTGCCGAATTCACTTCTTTACTTTGTTGTGATAGGACTGGCACAGTGCAAAAGTCTAGTAGGTTGCAAACGAGCCATGACTCAAATATCTGTACATTCTGCTCACTCTATACCCAATTACTCCCTACAATGTATTCTAAGCCTCAACCAGTGGGACCACCAAATTAGTCTTAATTATAGCAAATTGTGTGGTAGTTTTTGATATGGACAGGAATCCTCTAAGGGGGAGACCAGCACTTTGATAGTTTGTGGGATGTGGTCTGATTTAGGTTTAGGTCTATAACCTAAAGGTCATAAGCAAAAATTATTTTTATGAAGCATAACAGTGTGGTTGTGGCATAACTCATTCGCCTCAATATAATTTGTTAATCTTATTATGAAACCATCAGGGGCGGTCCAGTGGAAATCCGATCCCATTACTTTAGTGTCATAGACAGGAAAAACTAATGCCACCCAGGTGGGTAGGACTTCATTCTGTGATACCTTCTTCCTTTTAATTTCTGTATTTGAACTTAGCCTCAGGAACTCTAACACAGCTTGTAGTGTTATTATTTTATAATCATTTGTGTTCCCTAAAGCAGGGAATTAATGGCAAGAAGTCAAAAGACAATATATATTTTTGGTTGAGAGATTAGTGGCTTTCATACTTCTACATTACACACAAGAAAAGAACAAGAGTGATTGGGTGTCTTTTTTTAACCTTGTGTGATGTCATTTGACAAAATAAAGACATATTTAAAGATCCTAATAGCAGTTTATATAGGAACCTCCCTAGCTGACAGACCGCAGAAGGCCAGCGGATCAAGGACATCTCCACTCGCCCTCCACAGATGGCAACTCCAGGCAGGTTCACAGGCTCCTGTGGGGAAATGGACATTATGCAGAGGAGCCACAGTAAAGGGCAGTGGTGATGCAATTATGTGTACTGGAAGCACTGACAAGATGATATTTAGAAGTGGTCACTTTCCTAAAAAAATAAAAATAACGATGTTATTTCTAAGACTTCTGTTCATGACACCACACACTGGCCTGTGCGAGCTTTTTCGGTCACAGTAACCATCTCTGCAACTGAAAGAAGATAATTTCCTATTGACAGTATTACTTTCCTCTAGTGTACTCTATTAATATGGTGTACACGTACAAACTCCACTGCTGTAAGGGTATGGGCATTGAATGATTTATAGAAGGCTAGAATTGGACCAGAGACTTCTAATGTCCCCCACAGTCCTGATAAATAGAAATAGTAGCTGAAAAGTGAAATGAGGAAAGTTTTCAAGATTAATTCAATTATCTATCGTAATAAACTTGAATTATTTGATTTATTTATTATTTAAGTGATACCTCTTGGACTGTGATCATCTGTAATTATTTGTATTAAGCTCTTTTTAGAATATATGTGTACTTTTATTTCTACAAAGACTCCCTTCGGTATCTGGTTATCTGTTGTTTTATATCACGTAAATGATTTGTTATTTTACATAGCCTGGGCTTCAGGTACGATCTACCAGTATCTGCAGTCTGTCTCTTTGAGAAGAGAGAGACTTGCCCCAGCAGAGAAGGGCACACAGCCCTCAGAAGAGGGTACATCTACAGGAACAGGAAGCTCACACTCTGATAACTAAAATTATAGATTTCCCAGAGCTATTTCCTGAATGATAAGATTTTGCTTTGTAGCTTCCTGTCTGTATGGGATTGAAACTGTCAAAGGTACGCCTGACTTATTTGATGCGTTTCATGTTGCTCTTAGATCACTGCCTTGGCAGCACCTGTAGGGGGAGAATTAATGACGAATAACACCAAAGTCATTTTCAAAAAGATGACTTGGACCAGTAATAGGGTTAGAATGTTAAAGGCATCTTTTAATATATTTTTTAAAACCAACATTAAAAAAAATCAGATAATGAAATAGATTTTATCTGTTAATTGTGTTGTAGAAATGTGTCTGCCAAAAGCATTTTGAGGTTATTGCTGTCTTTCCCATAGCTTTTCAAATGCCTTCCTCCACTCCTGGGACCTGATATGGAAAATATGCCCTTTTTGTGCTTTAATGAATATCCTTTTTTTTCTTCTTTTCACTGTGCCGTGAAAATAACGAAGGGCTCAATTAAAAGTATTTATGTATTTATTTGCAAATAAGTAAGCACCTCATTGGAGATACAACTTTGCACAAAGTTTGTGCAAAGTTGCATCTCCAGTGAGGTGCATACTTAGGCTACTACTTACTTACTTAGGCTACTGGGACCTGTTTTCAAATGCTTAACAATATCAATTTTTATACTTTCATATGCAGAAAAATGCTTGTATGCAATATGTTGATAAAAACGAAATGCTTGCCATTTAAACTGTTGTCCATAAAGCATTACAACACAAGTGAGTAAAACAAGTGAGAAGTAGCCTGCATTACAAAATAAAGTTTCTCATATTATTTTCTTCTGTAGCATCAGCACTTGTTTACATGCCTGACATTTTTCAGTACTGTGAAAAAGGATGACTTGACCATTTGTAACTAAATCATAGGTTTCATGCTTCTGAAACCTATAATCCTGGACTCTTCTTAAAACCATAGTGTAGCATCATTTGATTTATATTTTTATTTTTATTTTTTTCCCTATTATTTTTCAGCCTGTGGATTGTGGGTAAAAAAAACAACTGTTAAGTATCTAACAATGTCACAGATTTTCTGGTAAATCTGAAACTAATTAAACTATCACAGTAGTATTGTGCACTGCTATGTACAGTTCTATATCTGTCAGCTTAGTTCAGCTGTCTGTCCTTTTTAGAAAGTAATGTTTTGAAAACAAATTAGTCAATTTAAGCTTCCCGCACTAGTTTTTATTGCATATCTCGATAAAAGTGTGTTCTAATCTGTTCCAAGTTTGCTGCTGGGTTCAGGTCCTGAGTAACCAATCCAAATGTATCAATTGTTTATAACCTTTTTATTTTTTATTTGTTTTAGTAACATGTGGCATTAATCACAATTGTGTTACCCTCGATTTTCTTCTGTGTTTCTGTTTTTGAATGATGGATTTTATGTTAGTGAGTGGCAGGCCAGTTTCTCCCTCAGACGTCTGTAACATGTTGGGTTAATTGATACTGAAGAAACATAAATTTCCTTTCTGAAATGCGGTATATAGGAAATCCAGAGCTCTCGCATATTTAAACATATTTCTGTGCTTTTCCTTGCCATTTCAAAGGAAACCCTTCTGCCATATACACAATGGTAAGCATTTTAATTCTTGTTGTGGGCCCAGTATGCGTGTGTGTTTGTATTGGATTTCAGTGCCACTCTTGAAAAGTTAAAAGCTCTCTCACAACCTTTGTAATACAATATCTGTGTTTCCCTTGTGGTTAGACATTTACAGCAAGAATAATAACATATTCTGGTGGAGCTACAAGGTCCCAAACAAAAGGTCTTTGGTTTCATTATACATAGTGACTACATAAGGCAGATCATTAAGTGATTGCATTTTCCTTTGACTTTGTGTACGATCAACTTTAATAAAGGAGGGATCAAAAAGCGATGCTGGCGGTGGGTTATTTTTAAGTACTTAAATGTTCTCTCTTAAAAAATGTATGAATAATAACCCATCTTTCAGCTGCAGGCAGACAAAAGAATAATTAACCATAATGATGTGCATTGGGTATATCTCTACACAAACCCCAGTGACTATTAAACCTGGGTTCTCACACACTTGCTCTGTTTGTCTCATAAATCCTTCTTTTCCTCAGTAGGTTCTCACTTTTTCAAATTGATAAGAAAACTAAAAAGACTTTGCTCAGTATTAATCGTAGATATTGAAATTATTTTTCTTCGGCACTTCATAATATTAGATGACTTCTGTGTCTCTTCCATTAGATTGAATTCAGGACACCACAAAACTCTAGATTGGGATTGGAAACTAATTTCTCTTAACCCTCTCCTCTCCAGACAATGCCTATTCTTTAAGCTTTCTCTCCTAAACAAATGTGATGCTGCCCAACATGAGGAATTGAAGAAGCATGCAATTGGTTCCAGTCCCCAGCTGATTTATGATCTAAAATAATATGACAATCAATGTAACAATGCTGCTGAAATAGATACTACAGGGATACATACATCATAGGAGACAGGAGCAGTTATTGAAGCATGTTGTAAACACTGTGCAGTGCTCTCCTAACCTTCAGCACAAGAATAAGCTCCAAATAGAGTTCTGAGTCAAGTCTCCAAAAAGCACTGGTGTAAGCGGTCTTCCAATTCATCTTTTCATTGGGGAAAAGTCAGTGTGCACAGGATTGCATCTATTTTATACACCATAGAAAAACAGTTTTCAGTGCAAATGCTATAGCTGCCTCACACCAGTTAGACAGTATTGACCATTTTACTATATTATTGAGGCGCTGCACATAGACAGGCCTGACACGACCAGCCCAGCCCAGGTCAGCGTGGCCTCTGAGACCAGACACAGACATAGCACAGACTCCTGCGGTTAATTCAATCCAGGGTCACCAACATGCTGCAGTACTCCATCACAGAGTTGTTTAAAGTGCATCTAAACACCATTTCTGACATGTTGCTTGTTTTTTTGTTTTTGTTTTCTTATAGCAACCAACCCCACATATAAGCCTTATTTTAAAAAACAAAAAAATCAAAGAGCACCAGAGCTTTTCATCACCCATGCAACATTAAAGTGGTTTGTTCTCAGTTGAGTAATAAATACAGCCAGTCCTCGTAGGTTTTCATACTGTAAATAAACAAGCAGCTTCTCATCTTTCCTCCTCAACTTGTATTCCCTGTGTGATTTAGACTAGAGCACGTCTAGCACAAGCCAACATCCTGCACTGATGAACGGGTGCCAAGTTTTTCCTGTGCTTTTTGCAATCTCATTCAACTGTTTGAGTTTGATGGAATAGTAACAGGGTGTGCCTTGTTGATTCAGAAGCAGATGGTTTAACATGTTTGGCTTATTTCTCATAGAGGGACACCGATTGGATTTTGATCAGTTTGTTCATACAGCTATTTTACTTTTGAAATAGATCTTCTTTAAAGTGATGTATGATTCAAACTCGGTATGATTCAAAGACTGGACATGGAGGCGGTTGAGACAGAGATGAGTTGCCCTTGCAAGGAGACGACTCCTGTTTGCTGTTCAGGACTGGACAGTGTGCCTCAAATGCAAAGCTTCTCAGACACAATTAAAGATGTATGCATTCCACTGAATAAACAGTAGCATTAACTCTTTGTATGTTTTCATTTGGGAAAACACTCGGACTGAAAAACAGACGCATCTGTTTCAGACCCAGGATTGCAGTGAACTTCTAACCCAAAGGTCAATGCAGAGACATTGTAGAGCTTTGAACCAATGCCCTGACAGCGACCAGAGCAAATTCCTATGATTCCTACTGCCACACAGTGCTCAATATAAACCACTAGTGCTTGTGCGCAACGTCACGAGAAAATCAATTTTTGTTTTTTGTTTTGTTATAACAGTCTCCCACACTGAAGTTTGTTGGCAAGCAGCAGTAAGGCATCACCCCTTAAGGTAATTATTCAGGTACGGCTCTTGGCTGTGGTACAGTTGTCTGGATAATGGTTTCCATCTGCTTCCTGGAGGTGTGGTTTAGTTCCTGGTATACATGCTGTAGTGCCAAGCCCACGGCCGGGGCCTCACGTGAATGGCTGCTGGCTTGTGTTGCTGGCAGTGTTTATTTTATTTTGGCTAATGCAGACTCTGCCGATTATTTAAAAATACAAAGATTGTATTTTAATACGTGAGGCACCATTCTGAAAATAGTGACCTGGTGATTGTTTTTTTGTTAAGAAAAAAACAATAAGCAACACAATAGGGGCTATCAAGATGTGATGAAATAAAGGATAACTACCATAATATTGGAATTACATTATATTATGTCATAAATTGTGCCACTAAATATAAAAGTCAATCATGTGTGTGATTACGTTCAGCAGAGGTGTTATGAGAGCCTTCTTTCTTTGGACAACGTTCAGTGAGTTCAGCTGGCCTCTGGCTCTTCTTAAAACATTGCATTTCTTTATATTACTTCTCTTAAGATAAACTGGTTTCACTTGTTTTGCTCATTTCTTTGTTTCATTTTTTTAATAATGGGTTGAGTCTTTCAATATTTTAGTGAATTCAAGCACATGGAACATTTTGGGAAGCAAACCATGCCTTCAGTGCTTTGAAACTGGGCCCCTTCAAGGGAAAACATTTCTAAATGACAATATGGAAAGCATATATTACTGTTGTACTTTACAGCCTTTTTTTAGCATACTTCTCACCAGAAAAAACAAATCCACCAACACATCTTCTTATAGAAAACCTTGGGTGGTCAATGCCCCTGAGATTTCCCAAACATTTGTGGTACACATAAGTAAGAGGTGATTACTTTCTGTAAAAAGTCAACACCCATCCATGCTTTTATTCTTTTCATTCACTCTTTGTTGCCTGCAGATTGTTAAGAAGCGTTCTATAAGAGATTGCAGCTGTTGTTTTGACATATTCTGGCATCAAACAGCTATGGCATACTTTTTAAAGGAGGTGAAATTTAGGTGGAAGGAATGCAGTAAATATCTGTACAAATATTCTGACAGAATAATGCTACTGCAGAATTAGATATGTACATTTTTGATCGACAGGTTTTGGTCGTCCATTGTTGTTTGCAATTAATGTATTTGAAAAGAATGAAAGATTGCGATGTAACAGAGTAAAAAAAAAAATATATATATATATATATATATATATATATATATATATATGAGAGAGAGATTTAAAGGGAGAAAAAGACAATACAATTTCTGTTTTCCTTGGAAATTCTAAAGGTGAAATAATTAATGAAAATTTAACACCTCAGTAAAAATACAAATATTGAACTTTCATCACTTGTATGATTGTTCAATTAATTTCAGAATGTGTGACTGCGTAGAAAAATGGTTCCAAGAGTAATTTCAGTATTGCAGATTTAATTTGCACTATTATCCTGCTGTTAATAATAAAACATTGCATCTGCTTAAATACCAAGTCTGTGCACTGAACGTTTGACAATTCAGTGGACACAGAAGTAAAAGAATAACTGCACAATGTGAAACCTTTCTGCTTCTCTGTTTGCCTCTCTGTCGCTTTCATATATTTTCCTGACTAAGAAAATTTGCAAATCTTTATATATAGAAACGTCAAGGTTCTGTCAGAATCATTAGTATAATCATAAAAATCTTATTCTTGTCAAGAAGCTGTTGTACACTTGGGCCCCTGTTCTCTGCAGGTGGTATACATTTACTCAAGACACACTACAGTCGCAGAATTTAGATTTGGGGAATGTAGCCCTGGGCAGAAATAGGAGTTTTCACTTGGGGGATATTATTGTTTTCCAAAGACCTTAAAAATGTCGATGAAATATATACCTTATAGGTTAGGTGGGGGAGGTATAATGACTGCATGTTGAGTTTAAGTATAGACGTTATAAGTGCTACCACCTGTCCAGAGCTGGGCCTGCAGATACAGGGGAAGCCATACTCCTGGTGTGAGTGTTTTCGTTAGCTCAGCAGTGAAACAGTATATTGTCTGGGATATTGAAAGTTTATTGTAACAAAGAGATATCTTGGCAAATTGAAATTAAGGACTTGCTTTACATATTCTGTGAGTTTGGAAAGCCACAGATGTCCAGAGGGGTACATCTTAGGGGAATAATGAATAATGTTACAATACAAAGAGTTTGAACTCATGTAATTAAAGATAATTATTGGACATCAGTGAGTGATACATTTTAAGTATGTATTATGGCGTTCCAGTTCCTGACATCAAGTAATCCCCAAAACAAAAGGTGGAAAAGCACAGAGGCTGTAAGTAAGAGTGCATTAAAGAGCAAGCAACAGGGTTCAGAGGAATATAAAGACAAATTTCTGCTGAAAAGAAAAATGAAAGGCATGTTAACTTAAACAGCTGATAGTAGTCAATAGTAGTGTATTATGCTCTGTGTTTTGGATCCCAGCTTTTTGTTCTTAAATGAAAGGAAGAAGACAGAGGTCAGAAACTCAAATGAATGCAAAATGTGACCTCTGTGAAATACATTTATTACATTTGTATTTATTATTAATATTTTTCCCCCTTCTCCTGCTCTAACACTTTATGCATGTAAATTATGTCTTTCATGTAAAATCTGGGCTAATTGGTGAATATGGCACCACAAAATGCTCCTACAATACTTACTTAGCATAGCCATTTGATTGTTGTGTATAGGGTGTACTTTCAGACTAAACTGAGTGGAATTCTACTGTTGTAAACTGTGACGTCTCGCCAAGGCCCTGTCTGTCATACATTGGACCACAGTTTCAGGGCAGTATGTACAATTCAGTTATCCATAACCAGACAGTTATAAATGTTTAGTTAATCAGCACCAACAAGGGAACTCTCTGTGGTACTGCAGATGTCATTTTCTAATGAGATGTTTCTAGAATATAGGGCAGTTATTTATCTGGCAAGAAGGTATATTTTAACTTCACTTTCTAACTTTCCAGTGAAGGCTTTTGTTGGACATCCAGGAATGACCACAGTTGAAACTAGTCCAAAGTGTACCTTAAACAAGTTAGGACCTTGTGTTTTGTATCTATAAGCAAGCGTCATTCTTTAAGCATAGTGTTTCTGCAGGAGGTGAAGCTGTCAAACACATTTTACGGTTTGGAAGCCAATAAAGACTTTGATGTCTATTACATGAGCCTGAATTGAATGTAGATCTCTCATAAAGAGTAGAGTTCGTTTAGTAAAGCAAAGTGAATAAATGCAACAGAGCAGACAAAGTACTGTACACTAAGCAGTATTCCAAAAATAAAACGACTAAGGACAAATGTATATGTTAAGTCAAAATGCATTACTTTTATCAAGTCGGCACAACTCACTTTTAAAGATTTAATACATGGCTGTTTGACCACCAAAGACAAAATGCTAAAAGGGTTGGCTTTTGTAAAAGTTTACTCAATTTAATCAGGATGCGATCCATGGGAAGATCTGGTGCAAACCAGAATCATATTCCCCCCACAAGGCTTTGTTTTCCAATGTGATAGGTACCTGTAGCCCTCAGTCAGGCAGCCTATACAACGTAACTAAACATGACGAATGAAAAGCTTTTGGAATTGATGCTCTGGCCCATTCATCTGTCTGACCTTAACCCATTGAAATTGTATGGAATGAGCTCGAGGAGAGCATGTGGAATTTACTATTGCAACCAGCATAAATATTGGGAACAAGGGAGTTATTCTGATGGGATGTAATGTAAAACACCAGGACTGTATTCTCTGATTGAAATAATAAATATTGTTTCCTCAGTTTTATTTCAGTAAAATTAACAGGTTTCCCCATACCTCTGACTGCCATTGTGATTTAGACGATTGTTTTTTTGTTTTTTCTCTATTAAACACAAACAACATTTTTTGAATCTCAAGAACTGCCCTTATTCAACTTAGTAAATTAAATAAACAAAAAAACTAACCACAATGTGAAAAAATATGGACAACTGCATAAATTACAAGGTTTTAAATTGTTTGGTTATTTGGTGGGGGATGCTGCACAATACCCAATGGAACTGCCTGCTTCCAATACATCTTCAAAACGTAATGGGAGACTGTGAAAATAATTAGACTAGATACCATATTGATCTTGTGATTATGTGAGAAAAGGAGTTATCTTAAGAAGAGTTCAAAGGAAAGTAAACCACTTGAAATAAATAACCAAAGTCCCAGAGCACCCAGGATGATGTATGGGGTTGAACTTGAACAATGTGCCCTTGGTCTATTGATATTCTGCAGCAGAGAGACTGCAAGGCTGCTTTTGGAAATTATCTAAATTTCCTATCTCTCTGCGTGTGTGTACAACCGAACACAGACACCCTTCAGTCGCACATTAAGATTAGCCGAACTGATCCCGGAGCCCCCACTGGGAAGCCCAGTTGTGTTATTGCATCTGAGCAAACCTAATTACAGTTTCGCCCTCAGTGTCCCTCTCCTTGCTTCATATTACAACACAACCGGAAGGGTGCCCTCTCCTGCAAAAAAAACAATCCATCTTCAGCCCTCTGCTCCTGATAAGTGCCTTTCAGAGCTACAAACAAGGGAACCGCGATGGTGCTTTGGGCTGGCTGGCACTTGAAAGTAATCAACTGTATGCTGAGTGGCCAGTGCTGCATATTACAATCAGGTTAGCCCAAAGACTGTTTAATTTAAATTGTGTCCAGGGCATATCAGTGCGGAATATCAAGCGGAGGCACAGTCTCTGCTGAAAAACTTTATATTGTCCTCCAGTACTTTTGGACATGCGTTGTATTACATTGTGCAGTGGCCCGCTTTGCATTGTATTGGAAACCATTTAAGGTGCCAGATTTATGGCCAATGCGTTGACCCACCTGCTAATACTGAATAATTGAAGTTAGTTATCAGCATTCTTCAGATTTTTATTTCTTCTTCAATGTATAAAAAAGTATATATGTTCAAGTTTAATGCTGGATCACACTATTGCAGAACCGTAAAGAGATTAAATATGGGGAAATTAATTTCAAACAGTAGAAATAACATTGTAAATGATCGTTCCTAACAAAAGCTAAAGGACTTACAATGTATTCAATCTCCATGCTGTTTTTGTTGGCAATATTGTTATTTTCGTTTTTCCCAGAGGTTAGCAGGTGATCTAGATTGCAGACACTAAAGCATATCTCTTTGGAGGAAATGTCTGTCTAGCAACGGAGGAAGCATGGTTAACATAAAACTACACACCGAAGAAGAAGAAAAATGTAAATCTTTCCGTCCTAACAGCTAGGCTGTGATTAATATAGAATAGGGTGCTAATGTGTGATGGATGTCACTGTCAGTGCGTATAAACAGAGATTAAAAACACAAACTCAATTTGATTGAACTTGACTGGGGGTGACCGCTCCAAGTGCCTTTCACTCAGACATTTGAACATTTATGCAGTGTCTTGGATGGATATGCTAACAGCCAGGCAAACACCTATCCGACAGACTCACTCCTGGGCAGAGGGAAGTAGAGAGGGATGACGTTGTAAAATGAGTGTCAATTGCTAAACCAGCAGTGTGAAAACATTTGATAATTTCTTCATACCAGAAATTAGTCTTAGAACAACTGAAATGCATTTGAACTGGCATCACCTTGATCTGATGTCCAGCCTGAATGTTTGGATGCATTAAAAGGAGCTCGTGGAGGGGTTTATCTCCTCAATGAGTGGCTGGTGGCCTGCTGTAATCTACAGCTCCTTCCTGTGGTTCCTTCATTCATACTCTCCCTATTTAAAGACAAAACAAAAAACAGAAAAGTAGATGGCACTTCATACATCAGCCATTTTCAAGGTCAGGCTAGAGCTGGGACTAGTCACTATCACCTGTTTCACAGCAGCTCTTCTGACATTAAAGCCTGTCACAGGTGGGGCACACATGCTTCAGCCCATACTGCACAGCGCACGTACGCAACACGCACACACATCCATAAATGCGATGCAGCCTTTACCTTGCAGGGGTCAGGAAGCTCTGCATCATTAGCTTTGTATTAGGCCTGGATGAGGAATGGCGTCTGCCTCATCTGGTCCCAAGGGGATCCCGCTGTCAGCACAGACAACAAGTGCCAGCATTCCATGAGGCGAGAGGCCAGGACGTCAACAAATGGCTTAACTGCCCGGGAGAACATTACAGTACAGATGAGGAATAGTACTGTGTTAATCACAGAAGAAGCATCTCTTACAAGGATTATATTAAAACAAATATGAGTCCATTACTCTGGTGCATTCTATTTCTTTTTTTTTAATTGGTGAAGTCCATCATGATTTGTTAATGAATTGTAAAGGTTTTAAAGAATGTTGGTGTTGTCAGTGTTATGGCTAAAAAGCAATTATTTCTATTTAGTAGGTCCCGAAGGACCTAAATACAAAATCACATAAATATTTGTGGAGTGTGAGTGTCTTACCACAGGGGCTATGGAGGAATGGAGATGCGGAGTATACTTGCCAGCATCTGGCCTTCTAAGTGGTCTTCCACATCTGTGCCCCAGCCATCATTTTTTATCTCAAAGAGGGAGTGCTTAAAAATGTACGCTGATCCTCTTCAGGAAAATTAAACAAAACTGAACTTTTTTGGCAGCGGCTCTCTGGTTGTGTAGGGGGAGGGATGGGGAGGGGAGAGGAGGGTGGGCAGCTGGAATATTTTCCCTCCTTTCATTGATACAGAGTGCCATCTTGTGTTGGATTTGTGGACCACAAAATTGGAACGCATCTCAATTCTGCGGGAGCCAAAGAAAGGATGTTGAAGGTGGTCGTTTTTTCTCTTTTGTGCTCTAAGACAATGCTGCAGCAAGGGTTATATTGGCCAGTATTACAGCAAATCATAGTAAATAATATTGCTGTTAAAGATAATGTACTAAGAGACCACTTATCTTGATTGGGATTAGATCCGGATCTTGTTTTGTGAATCAATGGCAAAGATCAGAACCTGAAGAGTAAGCTGTTGTGAAGGTGTGCCTTTATTTATTATTCCAACAGTGAATTTCAAGTCTTCTCGTCACTTGCATTAAAATAAATATGAACTATGGGAGAAAGTTGTTGCTTCCCATGTAAAGCCATACTTAATCAACAGGCACATAAACAAGCTGAAAGCCAGCCCACTGCCAGGCAGTGTCTCGGTGACGGCCGTGTTTTATTGCACAGTATCTGTGTGGACACGGTGGAGTACAGTATGAGTGAAAGCCTCTTCCTGTCATAAATAAGATTAGTTTCGTTTCGCGTAAGGAGTGCACTATTCCACAGAGTAATGATTTCCTTTGTGCCTTAGAGCATAAACATGGCTTTCATTAACTTTTACTCTAAAAAAAACAAGTCTGTAAAAGTAGTAAGCTCTGTGTTTAACTCTATCATCACACCATATCCAGTGGCTGCAAAATAAGTACTCATGGCTGCACTACTGTCATTTGAAGTGCAAAATTAATGAATGTATTTCAAGGGGTGTGACCTATTAAACTACTAGAACCCGTGATCTGCCTCTTTTGTTAAGATCTGAAACACAATGGAGGTAGTAAACTAGAAATGTAGTTTTCAGAGCGGTACGATTGACTGTCATGTTCAGAGAGCCATAAGAGCTAAGAGTTACCCAAAACATGTCTATGCTGGAATGTATAACATTCTCTTCCTAGAGGAAACATTAGAATTAAACCTTAGGAAAAATATGTAAACTTTTATTTGTTTGTATTTGTGATAAACATCTTTTTAAATGTGATCCTCTGCCAGGCTTCACATAAGTAAAAAATAATAATAATAATAATAATAATAATAATTTTGGTTGTGCATACAAAGTGATCGAGCAGTAAATGTGGAGCTGCATTTTTGGCACAGGCCCATCAGAGCACAGCTTTCCTTTAAACAGGATGTATGTGTGTACTTACTCAGATTAAGTGATGGTGTTATCTGGTTTCAGAAGAAAAATACTTTCTTTGAAAGTGGGTGACTGACCACCAAAGTGATCCAGGTGTTTGCTTCAAACCAACATCAAGCAGGCACAGTGGGGTCCTGGTTTCAGGATTCTTTCAACATCTGACATGTAAGGTTAGGGCTGTACGCAGTGTACATCTGTAAAACGACTTACAGCATAGACTAAAAACACTTAAATACAGCAGTTCACCTCCACTGAGCCATTTTTGTCAATTATGTGGCATGGCTTTGATTCTAAATCCACTAATTGCATTTAGATAGCAAAGGTGCTAGATTGGTCTGTGGTTTGAACAAAGATGAGAACATAGACTGATGAAAAATGCATGGGTGTGCAATGGAATCGATTTTGTGCAACTGGAGAATACTGGTATCAATAAAACTTAACCCTTCACTTTAAATAGGATTTTGGGCAAAGTAAAAGCAGAACTAGATTGGATTCCACCCATCCCCGTACTGTCACCATCTGGCCTTTTTGTAGAGGAAGATATAACTTAAAGGGAAGAGTTAAAGTGGTCCCTTCTCTCAGTATCTGTGAGCTCTGGTGAGACTGAAGGAAGGACAGTGAGTCCAGTCTCATCCTGCTGGGAATCCTGGTCCCATAGCGGTTGAGAAAGATAAAGCTGGAAAGAAGAAAAGTTTAATTCTGCAGATAAGTAAGTGCAAATGTCTAAGCAGCCTGTACAAACAGTATGCGTTTGAGAAAGTTGTCCACCCTTAATGCTTTCCAATTGTTTTAAGCAGCTGTGAATGTGCAATGCAGCCGATCTTAAAATGTAAAGCCAAGAACAGTTAATGCTATCGATCTGAGTAACATGCCACATGGAACCTACCCTATTTGGTCTTTGGGTACAGATTGTGCACAGTGTGTTGGTTGATACAGCCCTTAATTGTCTGGAGAGAGAGAGAGGGACACGAGAGTTATTTCCTGAATTGTGTAACTGATGTTTTTATAATAGGCTTTGTTCACAAAGAGCTATTGGCCTCAGGAGGTTCTAGGTCTTGTTCATTATATTCACATTGTCTTTTACAACAACAGCAATAAAAGCAACAGCAACAAAAACAACAAAGTAAGCGACAAAAAAAAAAAACGCAATAGAATACATTTTTAGTTCCAGTGATTCTCAACTTCAATTAATTGTAGCTTCTAACAGTCCAGGTATTTGTTTTAAGATGCTGGTTTTTTTGTACACTTTATATCTGTGTTTTCTATGTTTCATTGATACAGATGCAACTAATCTATTTAGACTTTTGTCTTTGGTGGTGGACACTTATTTATTGGTTTATTTTACCAAATTACAAGACCACCCGGTTCAATGAAAAACAAAACCTGGACGGATTTTGTCCACCAGAGACCGTCACTGAGAAACACTGATTTAGTGGACGAACCAATTTTCAGTTTCAACAATCTGTAACTCTTGAACGTAACTTATCCCTTTCACTTCGTCAAGTACAGTATTATAAGGTGGATGCAGCAAAAAAATTACCTTGAGTATCTAATTTTTCTTGTACACCGTTGGGGTTTGACTTGGAAAAGTAGAGACATTGTGTCACATTGTGGCCCTCCAGAGCCCGCTCTGCTCGATGAAGGAGCTCTCTGTTCACCTTCCTGCAAGTTTTGAAATGCAAGTGCTTTCATGGCAGGCCAGCTGTGTTGATGTAGTGCTGTGTCCCCCAGTCGGTGTCCTGTGGCCGGGCTGCTTTGCCTTTGAAGGAGTTTAGCATCGGTGCGGGAAAGGCCTCCTCCATTTTTAGGTCATCTCTTTCAGAGTTTCTCAAGGTTACATTTATTTTGCAACTGCTGGTACAGGCACAGCCTCACGCTGAAGGAAGTCAGTGAGATTGACCTCTTTCGTGGTCACAAACCTCTAAATAAAGCCACATTCAGAGTCATATCCATTTAGTAGTGCTCTGTGATTTCGGATGTGTATGAAAACTTGGAAGAACAAATAGTTAAATAAGTGCTGTAATGACACAGGCCAAATTTAATGTACTAATCTTTAGCCCAAGGTGCAGGAAATTGTGTTGGCTTGTAGACGGTAGGTATATTAAACTTTTTTTTATTTTTTGTATGTTTTTATTGCCTGTTAATTTAGTATGGCATAATTAAACCCATAGCTTTCCAATCATGTTCGCTAGCACACTGTTTTACTTGGAAAGTTTGTAGGGTCTGAGCCTCTAGAGACAGCCGTCATCTGCAGATGTGGAAGGCTGGAATGTAGCATTGAAATTATAAAGACGCATGGTGGGTTCACGTTCTGTGTTCGGGGACGTTCTTGCTTCACTGAAATGATCAAGTACAGCAAACTTAGGAGAGTTACGCATAGAAAACAACAAGTTGTGAAGACCTGCAGCAAATTGGATTCCAACACTAGTTTTATATTTTAGTTTTCTATTGCATCAGTGTACTTCCATGTTCATTTTTCATCTTTATTGCATATTATTTATTTATATTATGCATTTACTTGTTTTGAACAGTCGATAGCTTCATGAATACATTAGGTTATTCAGTCAGCACAATGAACTATGAGCAAAACCAGTAGATCCTGTTCTTACTTCTCATACAGAGAGAAAACCTTCATTTTGGTTCTACTGCAGCCCCCTGTCCTTCACCTTTCTTATTTTATCTCACAAGTTATTATCTTCAGAATAGGAGGACGCTTTCCTTGAGACATGTTAGCATGTTTGCATTTCACATCTAAGAGATGCATTCTTCACTCGCAACAGAAAACTTTCTGAAATACACCTTGCGCATCAATCAAGCTTGAAAGATAAAGAGACGGACTTAATTGGAAGTCACTTCCAACATACGCGTTTGTCTTCCCCGTGCTCTCTTTTTGAGTTTTTCGGTGGTGTTTTTCCATTCCCTGTGTCAGAATTTCGCTTACACCACAACTATAGGATGGATTTGGGTTTTGTGGCAGCTCTCTTGAGTTAAATTGTTGTGCAAATCTAAAACAAAGCATATGGCCCCTTTTTTCCTTCACATTCTGTAAGGAGCCTTTTTTCAGTTAGAAGGGAGTGGGGGGAATGATTTGGCACTCCACCGTAGTGCTGTGCGGTTTGTTTCAACAGAGTGGCTGACTGGAACAAGTCTGAGAGCTCATGGTCACCGTGCTTATCCCTGGTTTGTTTTTTTCGCTTTCCATGTTCTCCCCATTTCTTCCAATACACAAGCAGCTGATTTTCTCAGTCGTATTTCAAAGCTGCTCTTTTGGGTTGCATGAGGCGTTTAGTTCCCCCTCTTTCGTGGTAGAAGGGGAATTGTGGCATATATCACACTGGGTTCTTGCAGTAACATTTGCTATGATGTTTGTATTGTGCCCTAAGAAATAACACAGATGTTTCTTGGCTCCACTTTTCATCATTGAAAACAAACAGAACAGTGAGGCCATTCAGGATATAGGACTATCAAAATAAGAGCTGCGGCCCCTCTCGCCTCCACTACTTCAAGGTCATGTGCAGGAGATCTATATCTCGTTCAAACCCTGGTTTTCCAGTGCAGTTTTTACATTTCTACATTGCACAATAAAACTCGGAGTCTTATGACCATTTTGAGATTGATTATGTACTGTTAAATCCGGGACGTCACGCTAAATAATCTGGTGTCAAGATCAATTTGCAATCAAGAGAAAATCTGAACAATACGCCTTGTTTTATATTTCATACTCATTAGTCAGACTAAATAGGGCAGGAAAAAGTAAGGCAACATGACAATACCCAGGCTGGCCAATGCACGGTTGATATATTCTGTCACATGCCAGTTTGTGCAAAAGTCTCTTCTCAACCTTCTTTGACATAAACAGTAATTGGGGACATTTAGGGAAATACATAAAGCCCCAGTATAGTGGTTCAGTAACCACTTTTATAAAAAAAAAAAAAAACTAAATGTGTTTTTGTTTGTTTATTCTTTGTCTCCTAGTTATATATTTTAAGTAGTGTACTAAAGTGAAGAAGCACCCTATTCAGATGTAAAAGCTGTAGGAGTTGGTTCTACATGGGAGAATCTTGTCATCCTGGCATTGCTTAGTTGATAGCCGGTAGATTTGGTCTGCTGAGTTGCATTGTTCAGAGAACAGATGCTGAGCCGTTTGGGACATACAGAAGATTTAGTTAGAAACGTGATGAGTCCTACTTTAACTGGAAATGCCTGTTTGTGATTTGGAGTTTGAATAATGTTCGATGTGGCCTGGCTGGGGACTGAACTCATATTTTACGAAGCTTTCTGGTTTGGTGGTAAATAATTCCCCCAGAAAAGGAAGTGTTTTAGCTCCATTTTGTGATTCATGGTGCATTTTATTGAATGCTGTACTCAGCTCCTTGGAGCTCCTCGTCAGCTGTACAGCATGTGAAGTTTAAACGCAAGAAAGCACCAGTGCAAGTCAGAAATGCCAAGAAACACGCAAGAAGAAAGACTGTCAGTTGTGAAATAAGTGTGGAGGCATGGAGAGGCAGTAATCAACTTGAAATAACAATTTTGGGACAAAAATGCTCTGTGGTTTTTGTTTTGTTTTGTTGTGTTTTGCATTTCTGCAGTTCAGAATCACAAGGACACATCTATTGAGAGACTGCAGTCAGCTCTTGTTTTGATTTTTTTGTTTGCTTGTTTGTTTTTTAACCATCCTTCTGGTTAATGCTCTACACACGCACAGTGCAAACTTCACTCTACAACTCAGGTCTTCCACAATACCTTGGACGATGTACTCGACGGCTCATACAAACAATGCAATGTGCTCCCTAAAACTCACCTTCCACACAAGCTAATTGCTATCTGAGCACAGTTCCAGCTCGTCTTAATTAGCGGACGTGTAACCAGTAGCAGACAAGTGGTGGTTGTGCTCTTGGTAGTTTTAAGGATTAAATGGCTGAACCTCCCACTGTGCCTGACAGCCACTGGATGCAGCCTTTGTTTGTTTGTTTAGTTTATCGACACTGTGTGCCCTTTCTGTCTCTGTATCCCTGCAAATACATGCATGTATCCCCGAGCAGAGTGAATTATAGAGTGTTTATGATTTTAGGGTATGAAAGATTGTTTCATATTATTTGATTAGTTTTTGTTGTACTCTGTTACAGCCATACTAGAGTGAGCTGTTACTTCCTCGTCAAAGTATAGATTTTACATTTATGCTTAAGAGCCCACTATACAGAGTCTGACGGGAAAGACTGCCCCCCTCTTGTCCCAATGCCTCCACAGCACCTGTGGTTATAGTCTGGTCATCAGTGAATGATGCGTCCACATGTATTTGATGTTAATAGAAAAACAGAGACCCCTTGCGCATTGCCAAAAGGAGAAAGAGCTTTGGTGCCATCTTTTGGTCCAAATATTGTATTGAAGTTGTTATTATTATGGTTATTTTTTCAATGCTGTTCATGTGTGTCAGTGGTTACATATTCTGTATTCAGTTTTTTGGTTCTTTCTTTGCTTGCCTGATTGTCTGTTTTTCAAGTTGATCTTTCGGTTAATGGCTGTTCTACCTCATTAAGTTGCGCATGTCCCTGGGCTCATCTTAACGGCCCTTGCTCACGCTCCTCACGGCCACCAGAGGGCTGTTAATCCCGCTCAGGGGCTGCTGCCCGAGCCTCTTTAAGGGCTCCTCAGAGGAAACAACATTCCTGCTCTGATTAACAAGGAATGGCGACACCTTCACTTTCTGTCTCGTGAAACTCGACACATGGGAGCTTGATGTTTCAAGTACTCATAGCAAGCAGTAGCAGAAAACATAGTAGTGTCTTCTGTTGTCCATCATGGATGTACTTGATTTTTGTGAATTGTAATTTACACCCTGTTTATCTACAGAAAGTAAATACAAGGAATTTGGAAAATGCAACAGAAATACTGACATACAGTAGTATTAATTATTGAATTATTATTATTATTATTGTGACTAAGATCAAATGGAACAATAATTAATAATGAAATGTGATTGAGAAACCTGTGAAATAACTATAATTAAACTAACATCCCACAGAAGCAGAGTTAATCCAAACCAGTCAAATGCAGCATTTTTATTATTCCAAAAGTCCCATCAGTCTTCATCAGAGCAATAATCCAGCTGCTGGCACGAAACGAGTGGAGGATGCCCTGTTAACAGATGTGTAATAACATATTAATAAATCATATAGAACTATCAGCATGGAATCTTAAATCTTCCTTGACAGCTTCAGTTATCTTATATAGGCTGTTTATTGAAAAGGATGCACTTATAAGAAAATCTGTATATTAAACTGGGATATTTCTGTCAGTTGTGTGTGTATTTCTTCTGAACGTTAGTTGTGTACGTGTTATAGAGGTCTTCTGTATTTCAGACATATCATTTCAATATCACAGTGTTAGTCACAGACTCAGTTTATTTGCGTAGTGATCTTCCTCCAGCTGTGTATGATAGACCACGAATTCACTGTCTCGATCATTTCCTGTAGAGCCTTATTCATGTATTTATTTATGTAATATAATTTAAAACCCGTGCTGTCAGGTTGAAAAATGCATTATGTTCTGCCAGCTGGCTGTGTACCTCACTCTTGAATGTATTTATCTGGGATTATCATCTTTAATTATCATTTCATAACCTGTTAACACTGTATTGGCAAAGCCATGCTTGCACCGCAGTCTTATTTGATGTGTTTCTTCAGGGGACCTGATCACAAAATTGTCACTTATATTAGCTACTCATTAAACAAAAAAAATAAAAGATTAATGTGGGTTTCCGTGGAGCTACTCTTCTTGAAGCCACTCCAGTGCTGTGCTGTGAAGACTTGCCATCTCTGATCTCTTACCCTTGCATTGTTTTCTGCTGCCCTCTAGGGGCTTATTTTTTTCATTTTTACTTCTTATTTATGTCCTTGTCTAATTCACAAAATCAACTAGTAAGTCTGTAGTAAGCTCAGAAGTACTGGTATGTCTTTTATATCTCATTCGCACACCTATATAAATCAATGTATTGTGTAGACCTTTGTATTAATTTCTCCAATTTCTGTCCATTTTATATGCACACAATCCTAACTCACCCATTTGTTTTGATGCAGGTGCTTTTATTGAAATGTCTTTGGTATGTTTTATATTATTGAAAATACCAAAAACTTAACTGGTCAAAGCCATAGGGTTTCTTGGGACTCACCAGGACAAAGTCCATGGCATAAAGTCAAACAAAGCAATATAAAACGTTGTCATGTTTCCATGAATATGAATTTATATTGAAGAAAAACATTGCATATTATGGTTGCTCTGTAATTTTTGTAGTTTTTCAACCACAAGGCCAAGAAAGATTTACAGTTGTCCATCTGTTATAGTCATTAACTTTGCAAAAGCTGTGCAGTATAATTACTGTAGTGTAATGAACGCATTTATAGTGTTCAAGTGTTTCATATTTACCAGCAGTAGAGAACATTGCAAATTAAAGTGAAATGAATGCAGTGTCAGATACTGTGCAGTACTGCAATAACACTGTGAAACTACTTTTTTTCTTATATTAAGTGTCCTGAAAAGCCTTTTGTTATTATATTGAAGTTACTACTACTTTTTTTGTTTAATAGAAACTGCACATTTATTACAACAAAAAGTTTCTCCCATGTAGGCTGGATCATATTCTTGCCTGAATCCTGCTCTTCTGAGACACTGATGGAATTGTTTTTGCAAGGATAAAGTTATGTCTTGGTTTCCCGGAAAAGTGTCCTCTTTACAAGCAATACATTTAAATTCATCGAGAACCTTTATCCCAAGTATATTAGTAGTCCACCGTGTCCAGTTTTTTCTAAGAAAACTGTACATCTGGGGAGGACTTGTTTGTATCTTGTCAAGTCACAGTCCTTTTTAATAAAATCTGTATTATGTTTATATCCAAAGCTATTTATATAACCTGGGCATTGCTTGCCTAAGAATAATGCTGCAGCAATTGAAACCAGAAAGTTCCTATCCGGGATCATAACGGATTTTTTAAAATGTCATCTCCGCATGATGCTCCATTGGGGTGGATTACATTACAAAGGAAACAAACATCAGGAAGTAGAAAGTGAATGTTCAGAGTAGCAAACTTTCAGCTTTAAATATTAATGCCAAAGCTTCTACTATGTATATCTTCTGACCCTTGTATTATCAGTACAACACACACATACAGGCAGATTTATTGATAGGTTCATGTGGACAGCATTTCTCACTGAAGTACAGTTGATACAAATTTTGTTACCTTCTCCAAAGAAGAAGAACTTAAAAAAAAAAAAAAAAATTAAACAGGGCTTTGAAATCAATATAGCATAAAAATGTATGTCCAAATTTTTTTATTTTTTTTTATTATGTTAAAATATAGATCACTTGAAATTAACGTGTATTTTTTTTCAATACAGATCACTTTAAATGAATGTGTGATGCTGCCTCGCTGTAGAGTCTACAGGCAATATTGTGGATTCAGTAGGAAAATAGTTTGTAGTTCTGGCTATGAGAAGTTGTTATGTACAGTGCTCCTGCTGTACAAGAACCAAATAAATGAAACTGTTGACACAGGGAAATGCCAAACCATCCTCTTTCCAGTAACTATACATTCAGCTCCTTTATTTGAACTTAAAAACAATGATAAGCGTAGCAGTTACCCCTATCCCAAATGTCAGGAAAGACCAATCTTGTATGATTGGAAACAGGCAAGAAACTGAATGCTTAGTTCTACAGGAACTAAACAGAAATCTTGTGTTTTTCCTTTTTACCTGCAGGGGGCATTGTTTCCATTTAAGAAAATGTGCAACAGAGTGCACAACTCTAGCAGATTCTGTAGGCTTGTATTTCAACCATTTTAGGCTCTGGGAATAGTGGGTAAAACCCGAATTACTCTCTTGCAATATAAACTTAAATGGAACTCTACAATTCAACATGTTGCAAGTATTGAAAGTCACCATAAATAAGGCAGGAGATTATAGTAGTGCATACTTTTGTAGTACATATATATTAGATTGTTGTACAGCCAAGAGATAACATTTGCTTGTGATCTGGTCTTCCAAAGTGATCATCTAATATAGCGTTCATGATAATAGTTTATGGATTGCAGGGTCTACAGGTGTTGTAGAATGAGGAGAAGGTATAAGAAGAACAGAGAGAGCAATAGAGGAATACAGGAAGAGACAAGGGGTGGAGATGGAGGAGTTGCATGGGGGGCAAACTGAGACAGCTCTAGAGAGATAGATAGATAAGCAAAAAAAAAAAATCCCATTATTTACAATTATTCAGTTAGCCTAAATCATTTGATATCATATTGAAATAACCACTACCTTGATGTTAAATATGTATGGAAAGTATCAGCCCTGAACTGAGGGTGAACATGGAGGAACTTTAGGTGGCAGCAGAGTACCAGCTCATCGTCTAGTCCATGATATTATTATTCTGTGGGTTTTGTGTCAGTGAGCCCCCTGACAAAACACTTAAATCCAATCAGAGGTCAAAATGAAGGTTCAAAAAGAGTGCTGTCAAAATGTCACACACTGCCTGTCTGATCGGAAGACAGTCCTACCTGTCAAAATATACAAAAGCACATGCCATTTCAGAGCTTTATAGCTTGTTTTAGCAAGGTTAGTATTTTCACTTATATTAGCAAACTATTAACTATAGACTATAGACATAGAAAATGAGCATTACAGCTTGAATGGTTTGTAAATACATATATATATATATATATATATATATATATATATATATATATATATATATATATACATACATCTTAAATATTAAATATAGTCCAGCGTATTTGTACAATATACAAGTAATGGTTAAATTTCTTAATGTCAGTAGCAAATTAATCACGGGTATCGGTCTGTGTTTAGAATACAGTCATGTTTTGATTGATTTTCCCATTTTTTTCCCATTTGTGGCCTTAACATGAAACAGTGCTAAATAATCTCTTCTTTGGACCGAGAGTGAAGGGATTCATTATCTAACAAACACAAAAATAACATGTGATGAAACATTCTCTGAGCCAGGGTACAGGGAGATCCTGTTCCCAAAATTTATCACATGAGCATTTCCTTACAATGTGAACTGTGAGATTTTGTTTGTGGATTTATGCAGGGGTCCTGTGATAATAATAGCTTTCACAAAATGCATTCATTCTTGCATGTTAACCCTCCTGGTTTGTTTATAGTAACAACATAAAGAGATTTTAAGGAGTGGGACTCCATTTCACTTTACTTCAATTTTATATCCGAACTCGCATTAGACTTGTATTCCTGAGAGAAGTCTGATGCAGAGACAGAGACTCAGAGACTTGAGTCACACTGTATAAAATAAAAGAGGCTGACCTTTTATTTAATCATCTCCTACTTGTGCTATGTGGCTTGTCCTTTGGGCCAAGTACAGCACATTGAAAGTGCTGGATACCAGACAAGCTGATGGAAGATAAAACACTTAACAATCTTTTTTAACAAATTCTGTTGAAATCGCTCTTTAAAACAGTTAAATTTAGACCTATTAAAATGCTAAAATCTCACATTGACAGTTGGGAATGCTAAAAAACATCTCCCTGTGGGAATACAGGCAGTTTTGCCCTCTTATTCAGCTTGAATTTGTTGTTCTTCTGAACTGTCCAGAGAAGATGGAGACAGTCCCCACTCATAGGACATAGAAGAACAATATTAGTGATCCTGCCCTGCAATGTGAAAAAGGAAAGTTGAAACTACCACTGATAGACAATGTCAATAAGTATTTGTGTTGGTTAGGCTATGAGGTCACCATATGTGTGTTTGCTTTGATCTGTTCTTGAAAACAACATGTAATATGAATGCAACTGACCTGCATGCTTAATGTAGCTGACTAAAAATCACAGTTCAAATGCCCATAAATAGACAGTGGGACATTAAAACGGTCAATACATTATTTTAAGAAGGTTGTTAACTACAGGAAATGAAAAGGAATAAGGAAAAATTCAAATATTTGTGATAATCGATTGCTCAGGCCTGTTTTTTAACAGAAATCCAGCAATTGTTTATTAGAAGGAGAGCTGTATTTTTATGTTTACCTCATTACACAGCTTTACTCTCAATATATTATGTAACAAAGAAGCACAGAGCTACAGTGCTTAATACACACACTTTTTCATCATATGAAATACGTAGAATATTTCAGAAATAACATTCACGCTGCTCTAGTAGGTATTTAGTAATTCTTTACCCATATAAAACCTGTTATGATTCGGAACAACAATCACTGCCAGCTGACCACATTGGTCGAATGTCTATCCTGAATATTTTCTGCTCTGTCTATGTCTTTTGTTTTAGATTGTTAAACATCCAGGATCTTCATAAGATACACATTCTGAATTCAGTGGAACTTTATCTTGGCTCAGATCAAAACTTCTGAAGTGCATGTTGTACTGCTATGTTAACAACAAAACGACATCTGTGCCAGAGTTGCTCAGGACAAGATAAATATTTGAAATGATCTTGTATTGTAACAGGCTGGTAAATATCTTTTCCCTGTCAAGGCTGCAGTTTAACTTTTTCTTAATTATTATCAGTAAATCGTAAAACCCTGCTGAAACTCACATATTTCCTTCTATGTTAAAAATGTTTGAATAGAAAGTGATTAGTGGCTGTTCACTAATATATATATATATATATATATATATATATATATATATATATATCTAGGTTGGTTCATGGTTCTAATTTCTTAATAACTCACATTTAAATGTTTAGATTTTTGTATGAGATAGTTATTATTTTTTTAGCACTGGTTTTAAAGGTAAAGGACATTTGGTCTGGGTATAGCAACTGAAGATCAACTAAGGTTGATTCACAAGCTTTGCTTAATTAGGGATTCTTGGTGTGAATATGTTAATCAAAGACAGTTTAAAATGTGTAAAAGGCAGAAACTTCTGTGCAAATGTTTAAGAAGACTATGCCTGTTCAGTGAGATTCTGTTTTATAAGAGGGTGAAGAAGTTTCTTCACAGTAAATTAAAGCCTGCAAAGACGGTCCTTTGAGTAAAAAAAAGTAAAAATACAAGCCAGCGAGACTCTCCATGAACTCAAAGTCCTTTTTATTTGTTCCCATTTTTGCTATACAAAAATCTACCCCATTTAAGATATAACTGTGTGAACTCATTGTGACCTGCATATAAAAAAGAAAATAAATGATTCAGTTTGACACCAGCATCCCACTTATTCATTTGGGGCATATTAAGGATCACATTAAAATGCATTAAATATGGAAACATCATTAATTCCTTATCTTATTTTTTTTAAACACATCCAAGATTTTCCAAGATGTATTATATGAATCCTGTACATTTTAAAAGACTGAAATTAGGAAAGAAAAGGGAGAAAAAAAAATGTGTGTAAAAGCAGTGTTACTATATTGAAAAGAAAATAATCTGAAAGGAAACAAAGGCATGGGTGCATTGTTGGATTTAAAGACCCCTGCTAGACCACCAGTTTAATAAGAACTGTGTATTTTTCCTTTTTCTAAGATATTAATCCATGAGAATCTGGTGTAATAAAAAACAGGACCCTTATCATTTTCACTATAGCAATATTATCACTTCCCTTTAATGACCTTCAGGCCACCATATTGTTTTGAAAGCTTTGACCAGGGGGGAAGGCTTTCCTTAGTTAAATTATGGAGTATGTTTTGGTAACATTGACTTGTAAGGCACTGTAGATTTTTCAAACAAAGACCACCTAAATGGCAGGTAGATAAGGCAACATAATACCCTCCTTAAACTTGATATCCTTTATTATGCATGAAGAAGCCCTTTTTCCCCCCTCAAAGGCAGACTATCGAAAAAGCCTTTGAATGTCTCAACTTAAACATTATAGAAGCAGTTGGATTTCAGTAGTCGACTGGAATCACAAAATGTAGCAGTGGTGTGATACTGTGAGCAAGAATAAATGACAATCTGAATATTAAATTATTAACAGGACATTGAAATGTATTTTTAACAGTCCCAGATTTCACATTTGTACTCAGTTTCTATTTTCACCAGAGTGAGCAATTCATAGCTGTGTTTGCCTTCTAATGGAACAATCAGTGAACATTCTGCAAATACTGCTGCCTGCCAGACCTGAACTGAGTGCCGGCAATGCATTGTCAGGTTTCGAGAACACCTGTCGACTCTGTAGCCCTTTCCTAGCGGTCAATCTACTCAATCCACCCACAGACTCCACTGTGCCCTTCTACCATATATAATCTACACTAAATCAGCCATGACCTGGTGAAGACCATGGTGCACCTAAACCATTATCTCTCAAGGTCAGTTTGGATTAAATGCAGTACACGTTACAATGAGGATGGTAAACTAACATTGTTCAGCACTGGGTGCTTATTGCCTGCACCTGCAAACAGTTTAAAATGTTATTGATATTAGTATTATTTGTGTATCTCTTCCCCATGGAGATGCTACACCATAAAGCTGCTTCTTTGAATAATTTCATCATCTCACAAATGTGCTTAATAACAGAGTCCTCACCCCTGTCATTTGGGAACTGCTTTGGGCTCTCTGTGTCCCAATGTTTCCACTTCAGTCCCTTAAATGGATTTGCAGTCATAATGTGTATTGCACTCAGTTTCATTTCCAAGGTAACAAGGTAACACCCTCTCCCCCACTTTACACACAGAGGACAGATGACAACGCTCTCTGAAAAACAGTGTTCACAAATTACCACTTTGCATGGCACGAAACGCTGTCTACATCTGAGGCTGACATCTCAGAATCCTCCACTGCACACATAAGGCTGGGCTGGGCCAGAAGAAGTCCTTCATGTTCCTCTGTTAAATATAATGAGTAGACAATTACAAATTGGCAAAAATACTGAATTCTTCTGAGACATATGCATTAAATTACTATATTGTATACGGAACACAAATATAAATGTAACATGTAAAGTGTTGGTCCCGTGTTTCATGAGCTGAAATGATTGATCCAAGACATTTTCCATACACACAAAAAGCTTATTTCTCTCACATTTTGTGTATACATTTGTTGACATTGCTGTTAGTGAGCATTTCTCCTTTGCCAAGATAATCCATCTACCTGACAGGTATGACATATCAAGAAACTGACTAAAAAGGTGCACCTTGTGCTGGGGACAATAAAAGCCTCTAAAATGGCCAGTTTTGTCACAACACAATGCCACAGATGTCTTTGAGGGAGCGTGCAATTTGGCTGCTGACTACAGGAATGTCCACACAATTGTTGCCAGAGAATTGAAAGTTCATTTCTCTACCATAAGCCGCCTCCAGCACCATTTTAGAGAATTTGGCAGTACGTCCAACTGGCCTCATGTACCACACCAGCCCAGGACTCCACAGCCGGCTTCTTCACCTGTGGGATCATCTGAGACCAGCCGCCCGGACAGCTGATGACACTGTGGGTTTGCACAACTGAAGAATGTCTGCACAAACTGTCAGAAAGCGTCTCAGAGAAGCTCATCTGTGGCTCGTTGTACTCACCAGGGTCTTGACCGGACTGTAGCTCTGATGAACATTCCTGCAGTCAGCAGCCAATTGCACCCTCCCTCAAAACTTGACACTTGAACTGTAACTCAGTAAAGTCTTTTAATTTGTTGCGTGTTGCGTTTATATTTTTGTTCAGTATAGTTAAACCTCTGCTAGGTGATGCCCTCCTATTTTTCAATACAAACGTACTACAGTCTTGCCCTGTAGGATCAACCCACTCAAACACCAGTTCAGAACCCAATGTTATTTCTTTACACTCTTCCTAAAGACGAGATGTTGTTTTTTCTTTCTCTCGGCATCCAACAGGCTGCAGTCACTACTTTTACCCCAATGACTAAAAACAGAAAAATAGAGACATGTACTGGCCAAATCCTACCCCTGAGGGCTCCTACTTTACAATCCACTTGTTTCTCATTATGCTGTGCGGTGTATTGTCCCTGAAAAAGAGGTTACACGCAATAGGAAGGCTAGGACCAGACTGGATAATATCTTCCACATTTTGTATGAACTCCACACCACTTTAGCACATGGTTGCCGTCTTTGAACAATTTAAGTGGAGACAAAAAAACAAACTGGATTGAAACAGGTTTCCTTTGACTGTTCCTGAAGTAGCAGTTAACAGTGCGTTGTCTGCTTTCAGGTGTAAAAGTACATTTTTCTCGTGCAACATACTTGAAAGATGTGAGTCAATCATTGAAGGCAGGTGGTGGTTGTTGCGTTGGTATGTTTTATTACAGCAGATGTCGTGTGTGGAGGGTGCCAAGTTATGTAAGACCAGCATTAAAAGACAGCTGTGTGAGGACTCGGCAAAACAGCCATGGTAGTCTGTTAACAAGCTGCTGTGATGGGAAGCCTATCGACACAAAATGTCTGTGTGCTCTGAACATAAAATACTTTTGTTTGGAGTCCATTAAGGGCCCTGTCTGATCTTCCCTGAAAATAACCATTTCATAGTGGGTGCAGATGAATGGAAGTCAGCAAATGCTCCACAGCGAAACTAGTGCAAGTCTATTATAGCCAGAGCTTTGATGTCACTGTCATACTATTTGTGTTATGTAAGCTGATTGAATGGTTGCTGATTGCTTAACCTAAATTCAAACTAAATAACGTGAGTGTTCATGCAGGGATAAGAAAGATCACTAGGAATCTCAGAAAAGTGAAATGATAATAATAATACAATGAATTAACATAATCATAATAATCAATAAATAAATATACACATTTACATTGCCCAGCCATTTCACATCTCCATTCTTAGACATCTTTCCAAATAATTGTTAATTTGCCTTTATTCACCCAGCTCTGTATTAATAAGCCGGTGGTCTTCAGTGTTTCACATTTCTGTTTTGTCTATCTTATAAAGTAAGCACTGGGCTCATTCTGTTAAACTATTTTAGTTATCCTTAATTTTAACATGTAATATATCATTAGTAGAAACATTTCTGTGGTGTTGCTTGTCATGCCATTTATCCCTAAATCCTCAGTTGGATTACATTTGTTTTAATAACATGGATTAACAAGCAGCACTAAAACACACACGTTTTCATTAATCTCGGGTTATCCTAAGTAAAACTGAAGTGTATTTCCTTTGCTGTGGAATCACATGCCTTAGGAATAGTTTCATCACATTCCAGCGCACTAACCAGTGATTAGATTTTCACTTGCTGAAGCTTTTACCAGTCACAGCCTCTTTAGGTGACTGATTATCCTTCGGGCTGCTGTGGTACAAGTTACCTTACTAGCTTTGAAACGGGCTGATTAATACATCAGAATATGTCATTTGCATCATTATTGCTAATTCCAACAATCTTCCCGTTAAACACGTGATCGCCCAGGTGAACAATACAATTCCCCGAAATGGGTGATTTGCGCATTAATTTCTGATCTTCAAAACAAGCATCTAATTGAATCTTGGCTCATGTATTGCTGTATAAATGGAAGAAATTAAAAAATGTAAATCGCTGGTATTTTTAACTAAATAGTTTTACTTAATCAGGAGAGCCTGAAAATGAATACAATAAATATACTGAAGTGATTATTATTATTTTTTTTCCAAGGTAATGCTTTACAGAATTACACAATTACACATCAACATTATCCAGAGCTTTTATGAGAAACAGTTGTGCTTCTAGACATGCACAGCTCCTACCTGTGGCTTACCTTTGATCTCCCCTTCGCATACGGTACTTGGTAATGGCTTGCGTCAGGAGAAGGCAGTTAAGTTACCAGAAGGAATTCATGCAGGATTATTCCAATAAATAAATCCGGAAGAGTTTCTGTTCTTTCTGAAATACCAAATAATAATAATAGTAATAATAATAATAACGATGCGAATGTCTGTTTTTCTATTGGTTGTACCGGCAGATTTTGTTGTTGTGCAGTGAAGAATTGAGTTGTGATCTAGAAATAATTGTGTAGATTTTTTTCTATTTGCTGTGTCCACTCACGGTTGTTCTGTGCAGTGCAGCCTTAACCATGGAAAGAGAAATCGTTATCATCTGTGTTTTGGTTGCAATTCCATTCAACAGGAACTGCATTCAGCTAACAAACTACTTGCATTACTGTGTCTTTATATTGCTGCACATGAAGAAGGTTATCGTTGTTGGAAATATGCTGACCCTGGACTGTTGTATTAGAAGTATCTTAGGATGTCATTATACTTAGTAGGAAGACTGGTCAATTAGAACACTGATCACTTCACCTTGGCCTAAATCTGTACTACAGAAATATTGTGTTTTATTTGATTGCATTCTGAAAACAATGATATATTCTGGGGGTTTAGGAATAGAAATTGTCCTGACCAGCTGAAGTTTGGGACATTGTTTAATTCTGTACTCTGTGACTTCAGCTGTATTATAATGTCAACAGATCTGTTTGAAGAGAGCCAGAGCATAAAGTGTAGTGCAGTGGGATATTGAATTTACTTGGCGATGAGTTATTGCTTTGCTTCTGTTAGAGTTTACCTGTCTCACCTTATAATAGGAAAAACAAATGATGTTAGATGCGAAACTGGTTTGTTTCTTTGATTCTGTACATATTTTGTGTGAAAAATTATAGAAGTACAAGCACACATGGTGGGGTAGTTAGCATTATCAAATCATCGGAGTGACATCGTCCTTTGTTGGTTGTGGTTTATGTGGCGGTGTGAAGAGAGTATTGTGTTTTCACGCTTATTCGTGTTCAGACATGTAAAACAATTCGGCCTAGTGCCTAGCTGGAAGCCAGCAGCATAGAGGGCCTCGAATCCACTGCAGTCTTGTTTTTAGAAAGCCTACACTGAAGTTTTACACTGTTTGCGGCCATAAAATGAACACCTACCCCCGTGGAGTCATGTTTAGTCTCAAAAGTTTGGTTTGAGGCCATGTGAACTATTTTTAAAACATGCTTTGCTAAATATGGAATCAAGACTTCAGTGCCATTTAACTTGAGATTAATACAAATAAATGACTGCTCCAAGGATTTACAGTTTGTATGTTTGCATTACCTATTAAAGGAAAACCCATTACTATTTTAAGAACTCATTTTACTGCTCCATTTGAATCAGGTCTCCTAGAGACAGAATATTATAAGTGGCTAACAAGTAAGCAAAGGGATTTGGGTGTTTTTCTTCATGCTCTTTAACTTTATAAAGTGGTCTGATCCTGCCTAATATAAGATGGATTGTGTTCCTTGATGTCTTGCTATTGTACTCTTGATAAAATAAATATCCAATATTTGTTATATCAGGATGGCATTTTTCACAGATAAGAATATTCTAAAAATAGAAATAAGTTAAATTTATTTTTTGTTACTACATTTTCTTGGAGGACAAAATTGCGATTGTGTTTCAAGATGCATGCTTGGAATATCAAGAGATATCAATATCAACAAAAATGCATCTGAGAGCAAACAAAAGTATGTGGCATCATTGAAAGAGTGAACACTGCAAGAAGTAAAAAGACCGAAGATGGACGAATGAAGTTATAGAATGGATCCCAAGTGATGTAACTAGACCGATAAGAACAACACATAACAGATGGGAAGATGACATAGGAAGATTTGCTGGTGTGACCTGAAAAAGAGATGCTGTACTTTGAAACTAGTGGAAACATCTTGGCGAGGCCTTTATCCAGCAGTGGATCAATAAAGGCTGATGATTTTGATTATTATTATATACAGTGCCTTGGAAAAGTATTCAGACCCTTCCTATGGTATCCCATTTTGTGAAATTACAAAATGATGCATACACATTGTTTATAATTCATATTTTTTTTTAACTTGAATGCTCAAACTGAACCCTTATATGGGTAAGATAAGTTACAGTAAATGTCAGCAAGACATAAAGAGAATACATTGAAATATGTTGATTACATAAGTATTCAAACCGATCAACTCAATATTTGGTGGAAGCACCACTGACAGCAATTACACCCGCAAGTCTTTTGAGAGATTTGTTCTAGCTCTCTCAAGTTCCTGGTGATTGCTTATTGACAGCAGTTTTCAAGTCTTTCCTGTTAAAAGGTGAATTATCAGACTGAAACAGGTTTTCCTCTAGTATTTGCCTTTACATTGCTCCATCCATAACCTTCAATACTAACAAGCTTTCCAGTCCCTGCTGAGGAGAAGTTGCCACCACCAGGCTTGACTGTAGGGATGGTGTCGGCTCAGAGATGTGCTGTGTTGGGTTTCCGCCAAACGTAACGTGACATTTAGACCAAGCAGTTCCAATTTGATCTAGTCTGACCACAACACCTTTTGCCACATTTTTGCAGGATCACTCAGGTGCTTTGAGGTGGTTTATTTTTAGAAATGACTTCAGTTTGGCCACCCTACCATACTGGCTAGTTTTATGAAGTGTTTTGGATATTTTGATGGATGAGCATTTTTTCTCATCTCAATCATTGAACTCTGTAGCTCTTTCAAAGTTGTCGTTGGCCTCACAGTGGCATCCCTCACCAGTTTCCTTCATGGCAGGCTGCTCAGTTTGGAGGGACAGCCTGATATAGACAGTGTCTGGGTGATACAATGCACCTTCCATTTCTTTTTGATTGCAAAGACTGTGCTTAAAGGGATAATTAGATACTTCAATATATTTTGTACCCTTCTACTGATCTGTGCTTTTTATTGACTTTATCCCTGACTTGCTTCGAAAGCTCCTTGGTCTTCACAGTTGAGTCTTTGCTCAAAATTCACTACCTGACTCACAGAGATGGATGTTTTTGTTCTGAAATCTGGAAAAACACTATTTTTGCACACAGACAGTGGCCATTCAACTAAGTGTGTAGCTTGTTAAGGTCATTTTGTGCACCTGAATTAATTAAAAGAGTTGGAATACTTATGCAATCATGAGTTTTCCATTTTTATTTTATACGTTCTCTATTTACTTATTTGTTGTTAATTTCTGCTTTGAATGTGTGGATTCAGTTGTGTATATAAATTCCTACTTCAAAGTGTCATGACTGCAAGCTTTAAAGCAACAAAATGCGAGTGAGTCTGAATACTTTTGCATATATATATATACATATATATATACACTGTGTGTATATATACATATATAGAAGCCACTGGCAAGGAAAGAAATCATCATTTGTCATCTAGAGTCAGGTTAAGTATAATCCATGCCTCCCTCCAGCTAAAGAAACACTAAACTAAGGAAGATAAGGTGTACAAGGCTCAGCACAGTACCTTGTATTAAGGCTGGTCCCCTAAGTATACCCTTCATCTTAAGCCCCAACAAAACTATTATTCTTATCTAGCACTCTGTAAAGTACACCAGGATTTTTAACATAAATTAATACAACACTGCTATAGCAATAGACCCAGGCAAGTCCTGCTTCCATCCAGAGTAACTCCTGTCTGAGGAAGATTAACTTGATCCCTCACAGCTAACAGTCCAGGATCAAACAGTTTTCAATGGCATGTGTTACATTTTCTGCCTCTTTTGCCCACTGGGTGTGGTTTATTTTCTTGTTATTTTGAGGTGACACTTCTTACTGCTACAATAAAATCAATGATGAGCTTTTGCAATGAGATTAATAGTGATATGTGATGCATATTCTGTAGTTGCTCGATGAAAAAACAGCTTGCTATCTTTCTCCAGAGCCAGGGCGATGAGCTGTATGCTTATACAATACTTTGTAGCTGCATGCCTGAACAATTCTTGTGCTTTAAAGTGATCTGAGCAATTATCAAACTGGAGTTGTTTCATTGTGATTTCTGAAGCCTTTTATGTGTTTAACATAGGAATTAGGATTTGTAAATTCTTATACTTAAATGGAAGCCCTTTGATCTTCGACAAACCATGAACCTAATTGCCATTCATATAACACATGAATGAAGGTAGGGCTGCTTTTGATTTCTCTGCTCACGCACACCCTGTTGCAAATATATCTTCCTAGACATATTATTTCATTAGGTAATTAAGAAGCCCCAATATTCAAAATGGTGTGGCTACATGGTGTTAAAGTGTCACTAAATTATCAGCACACTTTCCCAGTGTGAAACAAGTGCTGTTTACGGTTTTATCACAGCAATAAAAAGCATGTGTTACACAATTGCAGAATTTCCCAATATTTGACCGAAAGTTGTTTTGTTTGGTTTAAGTTTGTGCTTACTCTGGGTTTTATGCTCGTTTATGTATAAATTGTTACCATTCCCTACAGTATTTGGAGAGTTCTAGTTTGATCTAGATTCTGAAATGACTTTACTGTGGAGAAAACGAGGCAGTCCATTTAGCTAATCCTGCTATTCCCTTTCATAGTCTGTTTTGGATTGATAAATATCCAATTATAAACACACAAAAAACACATTGAAGTGAAGTAAAAATGAGAAACGTTCACATAAATAGAAGCACTGTGAGAAAAAGAGGTTTGTTTTGTGGAATTGTCAGGAGACTCACAATAACATGATGATACAGTAACAGCAGTAGCCTCCTGGTATTACATTCAATACTTTTTTAAACATTTTTGACCAATGTACCTTACCTAACTGCAAGGCTGTTTAATTATTAGGAAATATGAAACAGATTCCCTAAGCTGACAAGCATTCCTGAGGGGATTAATTCAAGACATGTATCGTTAATGAAACAGGTGCCTTTTTGTAATGTCAGCACACTTATCTTTCAGGTTTGATTGTCTCCACAGTTGAGCTTTTTTGTTGAAGGACTTATTCCACTGAGAGGGTTTTATAAATGATACTGATAACAATAACTGGATGGAGTTCACCCTTGTTGCAGATTTAAAAAATATTAAATATGAGATAACTTCACTTACAGGAGGTATGATTTCGTAACTCGTACTTTCTCTCCAATCTAACCAATCAGTCTTTCAGATTTAAGTGAAATTTTAAAAATGAATAATGTCATAGGATCAGGTTATAACTTTGGGGATTCTGTCTAACTAATGGAAATTGCTTGGTGTTTACATACAGAATATTCTTCATTCTTCACTTCCACACACGTATACAGTGTTTACTTATATCGCTGTTTTAATTTCCAGTTATTTATCTGAAAAAGCAACATTCACTTTCCATGTGCTTCAAAAGCAAGTTATGCTGCTTAATTGAAAAGTGCTTTTTTTTCTTTTTAAAAGGATTACCTTGATCTGAAGTGCTAGTTGGAGCAGAAAACTATTCAAGGCATGCACTATAATCATGTTGTGGAGCTAAACATTTTACACTAGGAAGAGAGACCTTGCACTTAACATTGGCTGTAGAAGCCAGACAGGGTACCCATGCATTGACTGCAAAACCTCTTATCCTTTGATGTATCTATTTTTGGAAATAATTATTCTCTACAGTACTGTTTCTGATTCTTCATTTAGAAATTAAAGACTTAGTTTTACACACACACAAATGCATGTCGCCTTTAATTTCTCAATGAAAAATCTGAAATCTGAAACATCTCTACATGTATGACAGCCATTGCATTCCATTCATATTTTTATTTGGAATTTGGGAGAAATGTTGTCAGTAGTTTATAGAATAAAACAAAAATGTAAATTTTAGCCAAACACATACCTATAGTAAAACCAGAGAAACTGCTAATTTTGCAGTGGTCTCTTATATATATACAGCGAGGGCAAAAAGTATTTGATCCCCTGCTGATTTTGTACGTTTGCCCACTGACAAAGAAATTATCAGTCTATAATTTTAATCAAAAAAGTTATAAATTGATTTGCATGTTAATGAGGGAAATAAGTATTTGATCCCCTATCAATTAGCAAGATTTCTGGCTCCCAGGTGTCTTTCATACAGGTAACGAGCTGAGATTAGGAGCACTCTCTTAAAGGGAGATCTCCAATAATCTCAGCTCGTTACCTGTATAAAAGACACTTGTCCACAGAAGCAATCAATCAATCAGATTCCAAACTCTCCACCACGGCCAAGACCAAAGAGCTGTCCAAGGATGTCAGGGACAAGATTGTAGACCTACACAAGGCTGGAATGGGCTACAAGACCATCGCCAAGCAGCTTGGTGAGAAGGTGACAACAGTTGGTGCGATTATTCGCAAATGGAAGAAACACAAAATAACTGTCAGTCTCCCTCGGTCTGGGGCTCCATGCAAGATCTCACCTCGTGGAGTTTCAATGATCATGAGAACGGTGAGGAATCAGCCCAGAACTACACGGGAGGATCTTGTTAATGATCTCAAGGCAGCTGGGACCATAGTCACCAAGAAAACAATTGGTAACACACTACGCCGTGAAGCACTGAAATCCTGCAGCGCCCGCAAGGTCCCCCTGCTCAAGAAAGCACATGTACAGGCCCGTCTGAAGTTTGCCAATGAACATCTGAATGATTCAGAGGAGAACTGGGTGAAAGTGTTGTGGTCAGATGAGACCAAAATCGAGCTCTTTGGCATCAACTCAACTCGCCATGTTTGGAGGAGGAGGAATGACCCCAAGAACACCATCCCCACCGTCAAACATGGAGGTGGAAACGTTATGCTTGGGGGTGTTTTTCTGCTAAGGGGACAGGACAACTGCACCGCATCAAAGGGACGATGGACGGGGCCATGTACTGTCAAATCTTGGGTGAGAACCTCCTTCCCTCAGCCAGGGCATTGACAATGGGTCGTGGATGGGTATTCCAGCATGACAATGACCCAAAACACACAGCCAAGGCAACAAAGGAGTGGCTAAAGAAGAAGCACATTAAGGTCCTGGAGTGGCCTAGCCAGTATCCAGACATTAATCGCATAGAAAATCTGTTGAGGGAGCTGAAGGTTCGAGTTGCCAAACGTCAGCCTCGAAACCTTAATGACTTGGAGAGGATCTGCAAAGAGGAGTGTGACAAAATCCCTCCTGAGATGTGTGCAAACCTGGTGGCCAACTACAAGAAACGTCTGACCTCTGTGATTGCCAACGAGGGTTTTGCCACCAAGTACTAAGTCGAAGGGGTCAAATACTTATTTCCCTCATTAACATGCAAATCAATTTATAACTTTTTTGATATGCATTTTTCTGGATTTTTTTGTTGTTATTCTGTCTCTCACTGTTAAAATACACCTACCATTAAAATTATAGACTGATCATTTCTTTGTCAGTGGGCAAACGTACAAAATCAGCAGGGGATCAAATACTTTTTTCCCTCACTGTATATATATAAATTATTGTGAGCAGCTTTGGAGAGAGATGCAGGGAAACAGCAAGGCGGGACATGGTTAATTAATTAACTCCCCTCAGGTCTTGCCCTGCACCTCATCACAATATATATATATATATATATATATATATATAGATAGATAGATAGATAGATAGATAGATAGATAGATAGATTTACACTCACCTAAAGGATTATTAGGAACACCTGTTCAATTTCTCATTAATGCAATTATCTAACCAACCAATCACATGGCAGTTGCTTCAATGCATTTAGGGGTGTGGTCCTGGTCAAGACAATCTCCTGAACTCCAAACTGAATGTCTGAATGGGAAAGAAAGGTGATTTAAGCAATTGTGAGCGTGGCATGGTTGTTGGTGCCAGACGGGCCGGTCTGAGTATTTCACAATCTGCTCAGTTACTGGGATTTTCACGCACAACCATTTCTAGGGTTTACAAAGAATGGTGTGAAAAGGGAAAAACATCCAGTATGCGGCAGTCCTGTGGGCGAAAATGCCTTGTTGATGCTAGAGGTCAGAGGAGAATGGGCCGACTGATTCAAGCTCATAGAAGAGCAACTTTGACTGAAATAACCACTCGTTACAACCGAGGTATGCAGCAAAGCATTTGTGAAGCCACAACACGTACAACCTTGAGGCGGATGGGCTACAACAGCAGAAGACCCCACCGGGTACCACTCATCTCCACTACAAATAGGAAAAAGAGGCTACAATTTGCACAAGCTCACCAAAATTGGACAGTTGAAGACTGGAAAAATGTTGCCTGGTCTGATGAGTCTCGATTTCTGTTGAGACATTCAGATGGTAGAGTCAGAATTTGGCGTAAACAGAATGAGAACATGGATCCATCATGCCTTGTTACCACTGTGCAGGCTGGTGGTGGTGTAATGGTGTGGGGGATGTGTTCTTGGCACACTTTAGGCCCCTTAGTGCCAATTGGGCATCGTTTAAATGCCACGGCCTACCTGAGCATTGTTTCTGACCATGTCCATCCCTTTATGACCACCATGTACCCATCCTCTGATGGCTACTTCCAGCAGGATAATGCACCATGTCACAAAGGTCAAATCATTTCAAATTGGTTTCTTGAACATGACAATGAGTTCACTGTACTAAACTGGCCCCCACAGTCACCAGATCTCAACCCAATAGAGCATCTTTGGGATGTGGTGGAACGGGAGCTTCGTGCCTTGGATGTGCATCCCACAAATCTCCATCAACTGCAAGATGCTATCCTATCAATATGGGCCAACATTTCTAAAGAATGCTTTCAGCACCTTGTTGAATCAATGCCACGTAGAATTAAGGCAGTTCTGAAGGTGAAAGGGGGTCAAACACAGTATTAGTATGGTGTTCCTAATAATCCTTTAGGTGAGTGTAGATATATATATATATATATATATATATATATATATATATATATATATATATATATATATATCATCACTATGAGCCTATATCGATCCACTGCTGGATGAAGGCCTCCCCATATTGATAAATATAGATAGATCTATATGAGCTCATTTAAACAACTTACTATTTACAGATGACATCTTCATATTTACAAATACACCTGACGGCTGACCTGCAGTTTCAAATGTGAAACCTGGTCACTTAGTGCAAAAATGATACAGAAACTGTGGATGACACAAAGGAGCATGAAAAGATGTATGCTTGGAATAACAAGAGAGAGAATAAATGAATGTATAGCATGTGCAGGGTGGAGCCCCCTGCTCACGATTCAAACCACACTGTCACAGGGGCTCCTCCGAGCGCTGCACACCACACAGCTTCACCCAGTAGAGGACAAAACCGCCACGCCAAAAGACTGGTCTTATGACATGAGAGGTTTATACACCGTACTGATTTCACAGAAGCTCATGTACACAATGAGTCCCGCTTACAAATGGATCCAAGAACAAAAAAAAATATGTGACGTTATTGAATGAGTGAAAAGACTTATATTGTCAGTGTTGAAATGCAAAATAACCAACAATAATGTGTTTAATATTCAGTGTGATTTTGGACCTAAAGAAGCAAAGTGATAGAACAAGGCTCTTGTCCACCTGCCAAAGGGACTCCATTCTATCTGTGTATAATCACTGGCTAGGGAAACTGTGAGCTGTACGAATAGCATCCATAATCATACACATTAATACAAGTGTCTTAAAATAGCGAGTTCCCAGCTGTCTTGTTTTTTATATTTTTTATAAAGAATACTGGTGATTACCAGGTTTAAAGCATGTGATTGTGAAGGAAGGGCCTGGCTGATCACGCAGTTTAACACATGTCCACTACACATTAATGAGGTGCAATTCACACCACACCAGGACATAGGAACACATGTACAAAAGCATGACATTCATCCTTCATCCTTCACTTCCATGAATTTTCCTTTTGACATCTATTAAATTTTTTAAGCACATAAGTGATCTGCTGCATTTTGAAGGGGGAATAAAAAGCTGTTACCTACATTTTGCTTGTTATGTCTATGTAGCACATGTCGGCCCTTTTCCCTGTAGCTTTTCTTCCACACAAAGAGATTTTCACTTGTTTCAGAGAAATAAACGTAAGAGGAAAAACACGTGGAAGTAATCCTAATACCCCACCTCACACTCATTAAAGTGTCACTGAATTCAATTAGTACCTCATGGATTTGATGTCATTACCTCACACGTGTTATTGTTCACAAAAGAATTTGCACAATCTGTAAATGCTTTCGTTTTTGTATAATGCTTTAAGTAAAAAAAAAAATGAAACAACATAAGACTTAATGATTTAATCATTGAGGTATTTGGATTTGATTATATTATCTTGGGTTAAATAGATTAATTAAATGAATAGTGAGAGAGCATCCATAACAGAGTGAGAAAATATGAGAAATGGGATGTTTTGTTTTACTGGGTACATTTTTGTAACAAAAAAAAAACAACTTTTCAATTTCAGGGAGTTTTTGTTTTTAATTCACACACCTTAAAATACTGGTACTTTCTTTCAGATTTAGGATTCATCTCAGTTATGACTGATGGTATACTAACACATAGAAAGTCACAATAGAAATGTTATTCTGTTGAATAACAATATAGTGTAGATGACTTAATATTTCTTGGGGGAAAAAACAATGTTTTCAACAGAAAGTCTTATATCCAGTATTGGTATATATGGTGTGTTCTGGAGCTCTACTGATATGGTCTAAAAATGTCCAGGTGTGTTGCTGAAGAACAAGTATATTAAATAGGAAATATTTGCATCTTTCCACATTTACTTAAATTCCACATTTAGTGGGCCTTCAAAACTGAAAATCTCTCTGCCAAGTTTGTTTTGGATTTAGTCACACCAATCTGATCAAAATCAACTAAAACAAATGTCTTTGTTTCAAATACTGTTGCTATGTAGTCAGCCCACCACGACCTGCCCATAGCAGTCACTATACAGAAATATACAGTGCAACGTAAGCTCTGAATAAGGTTCTTTCATTTCTTTCTTCCTCCATCTTTTCTTGAAAAAAAAAAAAAAATCAGACCCAAAAACTTCCTAATACAGGGAAATGGCAAGATTTCATCCCTAACAGGGTTTGTTTTCATTCCAGGCATGCTTGTTATTTGTCGGCTTGCACACTTTCCATGTCGTTTTCATTTTCCATTAATTTGACAGGCATGAAACGCTGTAACCCAATCCTATTCCACCCTTTATCAGTTCAACATTAAAGCAGTCGGCCCACTTCAGTGCAATGGAGGAAGGTGACTTTTTTGCGTGAGAGGGTCAGAAAGCACTCCAGCGTCTCGCCTTGCTGTTTGGAAACCAGCACCTGGACTTGTTTCTGCCGCTTTCCTTGTAATCAAATCAAACCGCAAATTGCAACTCCACAGGTCACGCTACCAGTCCTAGACCGTGCTGTATGTTTTTTGGCAGCCATTCAAATCCTTCCTCTCACGCTACCTTCATTCTGTCAGTGTGCTGAGGGTTTAGAGTTGCCCATCTGGATTTGATTTCCTTCGCCCGGCCGCAGCAGTCCTCGACACCCTCGGCACAACTTTGTTTTGCTCTTGCGTGTGCCAGTCTCTTGGCGGAGGCTCGGGTTGTGGTTGGGAGGAGCTGCCTTTCCGTTCTCCCAAATATCGCTTTCATCTGCCCCTTTCTGTCTGCTGACATAGCAGTGGCCGACCTTCAGAAGTAAACGGCAAATGTGAAGGGGTTTGTGTGGTAGTTGGCTGTTGGTTCGGCTTTGTTTTCTTCGCCATTGTTTGCAGGGTTCTGTTTTCCATGTAGAACATAAGAACATAAGTAGCATAAAAAACATCTGATCTATCTAAGCAATTCCTGTCTGCAGTCTATTCATGTAGCAGAACTTGGTTGTTTTTGGTTTGTTTTCATTTACTTACGTTCATAACTGTCATTTGATTTCTTTCGTCACTTAGTTTCTCTTTACAAACAGTGTGTGAGAATGAAGAATGTACCAACTTGTCCCCAAACACTGTACATCAATGCTGCCCATGATGGGAATACTTAAATACAGGTCACCTTGACAGTTGCTTGTAGGTTTTTGTCTGTCGCATGTGTGTTATCATCAGTGGCTCACTTTCTACGGCTCCTGGATGGCTACCTCCTCTGATAACATCCTGCACCTGGAGATTTAACTCCAGGCAGTATTGCTCGTGGCTGGTGAGCTGGCACCTGTGTGCACCACACACCTGTAGGATCACGCATTTTTGTTCTGCCCCTGTGCTCCAGTTGGGGGTGAAACTGAATGTGATTCGGTGGTCATCTTCAGCTACCCTGGGATCATAGACTTGATAGGATCCTTGGATCATTTAGTTATTAATGGCCACCAAACGAGCACGATGGGTCGAATGGCCTCCTCTCGATTGTAAACTTTCTTATGTTCTTATTTATCAGAGGCACATTAATAAATCACCTCTTAGGTTCTTGCCAAAGTTACAATGGTTGCCAAAGTTACAATGGTGATTACATCTGTATTTTATTAATGTTTGATGTTACTTCATTTTATTCTCACAAAAGTGGAACACGAGGAATACATGATCAGTGATCAGACAGTGCTCTTTAACGAAGGGCAAAATGGAACCTCCTTTGAATGAACCCATTGACTTCACAGCTCATAACATTTGACAGCTGAAATACTTCAGGAAAGACAAGCCTCTGTTACTGACAGGCAAAAGCTCCAGAGTCTGATGCGTTTATTTTGCACAACCTTGCTTTGAATCTACTGCTCTTCTATTGGAGTGTCCTGACTCATTTTCAGTACTAGAAAACCGTTTGGTTCCCTGCAGTGGCGTAATCAGAGGGAAAAGGTTGTGTGGCAGTTTCATTCTTGGCATGCTTCTACCTTGATAAGTTTATTGTGTGTGTATCCTCTAAAAGCTCTCAAAGGGAAGAAAATCAATGCTAACTTCCAAAATATAAATGACAGTTTATTAAAAACCTAATGCCCTTGAGGAAGGGAAGATCTCAATTTAACTGCAGAGAATGCTGTCAGCACCCAGTTTTTCTTTCCCTCACACTTTCCCCCCTTGGTTAAGCACAGTTCTGATCACAAGGTTTCTCCTCTTTAACTCTTACTGCTGCACCAGTGCCCTCCCCAACCCACAACTGGCTGTGAATGTTGGGCTGTTATTGTCCCTTGTAATCCTCCTGGTGGTAGAACATATAAAGGGAGAATATAAGGCAATATGTATATGTCTTATATATAAAGATATGTGAGTGAGTGAGGGCTTTAAAGACACAGTCCATCTCTTCATCTCTTATTATCTCTTTGGACATTGTCCCATAACCACAAGTGTCAGTCAGTGCGCTGAGGCTAAGCAAATAAATAGAGAAATAGGGCACTGAAGACCTGGTATAACCCTCTGTGTATCTGTCACTATCTGCATAGGCATTGACTACCTATTGTTTGTGTGCAAAGCTCATTAACACTCATGAGCAAGTACTTTCCATTGCTTGGTGTTATTGTGACAGAAACTGTGCCAACACACAGGGGCCACACATTCCTCTGTCCAGGGCAAGCTTTGTGGAGCCGTCCACACTGGCATAAGTCTTTGTAACAGCAGTGAACTTTGGGGTGCCAGGAGGGATAACCCTACCACTGAATCTAAGCCAGTATAGGATAAACCAAAGACTGCAGTGATATCCTATTTGGCATTGCAGGAACACAGATTGATTCTACTTTTACGAGGACTGAGTAAGGTCAGTCATTTGAAAAAGCCGTCTTCTATCTGTCAGAAGATTAGTCCATTTATTTCTCAAGCTATCTCGACATATCTTGGCACACGAATGAAATTCACTCCTCCTTCCATGCAGACATTTTGCTGGCCTCTCCCATGGTTTTGTCTTTTTTCTGAAAAAGACAGAGCTTTTCGCGGATCACACAATTTCTGTTTTGATTGCATTTTTATATCAATAGTTCATTCTGAATGAAAATGCTGGCCAATTTTTAGAAAAACAAATCCCCACACAGAGAAATCCACCAAGATATGACCATTATCTGCCTTTCAGATAATTCCTCTTGACATAGTGAAGGTAAAAGCATGACAGCGCTCACTAGATACACATTCCACATCATTACTCCTCCTTATCTTGATAACCAGCAAGACAAAACAAAGAGCATCCAGGAGTTTTTGGCTAAATTTACCATCCAGGCTATATTTGGAAATTACAATATATTCAAAAATATTTTGAGATGGGGGGGAAAGTTGTCTAGAGTCCAAATTCTGATACAAATGTGGCTCTGCAAACAACATGCATTTCCATTGCCTTTCTTATTGTTATTGTCGTGTACTGGTGACCAAGGTAAGGAACCCAGGTGCAGAGCATCAGAGGAGTCCAGCAACAGGCGAGGGTCGTGGGCCAGTAAACAGGGCAATAGGGACAGTCCAGTCAATAAGGCAGGCCATAGGTCAATCACGGGGCGAACAAGACAATCCAGAAAATCCAGGAGACGGTGGTCGTAGAGACAAAGAAGAGATCAGTAACAGGAAGACAAAAGAAGGAGTGCTTTGAAATGAAACCAAGGGAATACAAGACTCGGCATAGAAGGAAGTGACCAGGGGGTTTAAATAGTTAAGCAGGTAACTGTGAGGACTGAGAGCAGAGAGTGAAGAGCAGGTGCATGGAGTGTAAAGGAATATAGAGTGACTGATTAAAACTCAGGTGAAGATGACCGCTGGTGGCGGACAGAGGTAGTGTGGGCAGATATTGTCACAGACGCCCCCCTCTCAGGCCCGGCTCCTGACACGACAGACACTCGGCGGCGAGGATGTCCCCGAGGATGGGGGGCCAGAGCAGAGGGAAGATCCTTGGTGGAAATTGCTGATCAAGGAAGGGTCCAAGATATCAGCTGACGGCACCCAAGACCGTTCTTCAGGGCCATATCCTTCCCAGTCCACCAGGTACTGAATTCTACCCTGCATGCGACGAGACTGAAACAGGGAGTGGACGATATTTGCCAGACCGTTGTCGAGGTCCAAGGGAGGAGGAGGAGGAGGCATAGGAGCCGGAGCTGCGGATTGAGCAGGATCGGACCACACTGGCTTTAACGGAGAGACGTGAAAGTTGGCGAGATCCTGTATTAGGAAGGCAATTGCAAGCGGTATGCAAGCGGTTGATTTGGCAGAGGATGGTGAAGGGTCCGATGAAGCGAGGGCTGAGCTTTCTGCAGGGAAGCCTGAGACAGATGTCCCTCACGGACAACCATACCTTTTGTCCAGGAAGGTACTGAGGCACCAGCCGTCGGCGGCAATTAGCTTGCATCTGGTGACGTCTGATGGCTTGCAGGAGACAGACATGAGCTGCCTGCCAAACCTCATCTCTGTGCCTGAACAAGTCGCCCACTGCCGGCACAGGGTTTTCAACCAGGCAAAAGTGACAGAAGCTTGATCCGTCCAGGAGAGAGAGCGGGCAGTCCCTCTGAGCAGTGCTGTAAGTCCTTAATAGTTCTGGGCTGCGGCCATTCAGTCATCGCTTTGGCATTGTTTTGATCCATGTGGACCCCTGTTGCATCGATGATGTACCTGAGGAAGCTGATGCGTTCACAGTGAAATTCAGACTCCTCCACCTTGACGAAGAGGCCATTCGTCAGCAAGCTTCGCAGGACCTGGCGAACATGGGAAATGTGAGTGGTTAGATCGGGGGAAAAAATGTAAATGTCATCTATGTACACGATAGCAAAGTGATTCAGATAGTCTCAGAGCATCGTTCACAAACGACTGGAATACTGAAGGGGCATTAGCCAGACTGAAGGGCGTAACCAGATACTCGTAGTGACCACTGTTGGTAATGAATGCTGGCTTCCACTCATCTTCTTCCCGAATCCGGATCAAATTGTATGCGATGCGGAGGTCTAGCTTGGTGAAGAAGCAGTTACAGTTATTCAGCAGCACAGTATAATATTATGTGGAGAATGACTGGGCCATGCCCCCCATTGCTATCACAAGTTTGCATTGCGCGTGGAAGCACATATTTTGCTGGATCCTGCTGGAGCTCTGATCCTATTAATTGTTCTTCGGCTTTGATCTCCCAGGGTGAGAAGGTTTGATGCATTTTTAATGGTGTGTATCTAATAGGAAGGTCAGCCTCCCACCATGTCTGTACTTCTTGTTCAGCACTGTATTATAAACCTGTAGGATGGTATAATTAATCTCGTTTTGGTAATGGAAAAATCCAGCTACTCTTGTCCTTAAAGGCACACATTTCTGTTCCTTCGAGCAGAAGAGTTTTACAGTGATACACAAACACTTACAGATTTACATCTGCCTATTACAGTCATGACATTCCCAACAAATTATTTTATTCTAGATTATAATTAGGGTGTCTTTTATTTGATTTAGATGATTTTGTTAAAAAAAAAATGTGTTGCTGGACCAGTTTGTGTCTGCCTATTTATGTTGTATAAGCAAATTGTGTTTTAAGGACGTGTGTTCTTGAAAATAACCCCCCCAAAACCGTGAGCTGCTGCCAAAATACTTGCACTTACTGGCATACTGCAGGCGTCGAGAAACACAATCAATTTCGGCCCCCATGACTCCGAGCGTGCCCAGCTGAATACAGAGTAGAGATGCTGATGGTCAGGCATATGTATAGCAGGCTCAAGGATCTAAAGGAAATCTGAAATCTTAAATTTAAGTGATAGGGCAGGATGTGTTGTGACTGTAAACACAGTTCCCCAAATGATCTGTTGGAGCCAATTTTATCAACAGTTGCTGCGTCCTGAGGTCCCAGTCTCTAGAAGTGTGTGGTAGATATTCAGCTTGCCTGGTTACGAACTGAATATTCCTGCAAAGCTTTAGCAGAGTACATCCAATGATAATTGCCCTTTTGTTCATGCAGCGATGGTCGCATCCACCACCTTTCATTATCCACCTTTTCTTCAGATATCTTTGGTCTTGTATTTTGTCTCATCTTTTGCTTTAGTGTGGCCTGTGAATTAAATTGCGTTTAATGCTAACCAATTATCACATTTAATTAACTGCAAATTCGGCCTTGTACCTACTGCTCTCCCTCTCGTCCATCTTCTCTTTTTTCTCTTTCTCTCCCTCTTATGTCTGTCTCTCTCACATCTAAATATTCCAATTTAATTTCATGTCCTGACAATGTACTTTTCTCCAATTTAAGATTAATATGAAATTAGGCTATAAGACCCATCTTGAACATGAAGCTGTAGGACCTTTGATTACCAGATAAAAGCACATGGTCTTGCACAGGACAGAGCCACTGAACTTTCATTTATCTGCCATGGGTGGGAAAATATTGTTTGCCAACTCACATACAGGGTTTACACTCATCTGCAGACTGACCTCATGTCAGGAACATATTATAATTAATAATTAGAATTTTCAAATGCATAGCAAAACATTTTTCAGCATTTATTCCTGTTACTATATGAAAGAGATAACACTGATCTTAAACATAATAATTACTTGGACTATTTCCATGGCAACATAAGCACTGTGCAGAGGGATATGTTAGTCCTACTTACTGGTGCAAATACAAAAAACAATCCCATCCACAGGCTTTGGACCGAGTGACAAATGACAGCTCGGATATTCCAGGTTCCAGTCCCAGTCTATGTTGTCAGACGGATCTAGCAAATGTACTTTATTTATGGGTTTGGAAGTTACATGTATGTGTGTATGTGTGTGCGAATTGCCTTTGATAAAAACTGTCAGCTTCATTTCCATTTAGTGTGATTGGCCATTTTTTAAAAGGGAGCTGGTATCTAATACTTCTGTACCTTTATTGTGTCTCTAAAGATTGCTGCTCCTCCTCTGAGCTGACCCTGGACAAAGCCCAGGCTGCAGTAGTGAAGGTGTTTGAGGTCCTGAGAGGGATTTCCAAGGCCAGGGCACACCTGAAGCAGCTCCGCTCTGTGTACAGTGCAGGGGATGGCGTCCACCAGGCAAGTACAGGCCAGTCACTGACTACAAGCACACACCCTCTCCTCAGCCACCATCCACCATAGGCAGTGAAAGGAGTGGTTGTAATTAAAAGAATCGATGGGTTGCGAAAGGTTGTAAGGTTGCTTTGGAGTTCAGAATCCCGTCAAAGAGGATGTAGTAGTCTGTGCAGGGCTTTATATACAAACAGGAATCAGGAAGGACTGTTTGTATGATGCACAGACTGTCATATAGGCAGCTTTGATAGTCAATTGTTTCGTATGTGGTACCATGGAAACTGACTTCATCCATGTCCCAACTCAACTTGCTTGTTATTAAAGTTAAACATAAATTAGGTATAGTAGTCATTCAAATTGAGGGACATATTTTGCAGGATTTTGTCAGTTAGGATCATGATGGTCTAACTCTTAATGCTTTTATGAATGCATCAATCCTATTATCAGAATCCCTCACCACATCTCTCAAGTATGGTGCTGCTAAATATTGCTGAAGCCCTTGGCGTGTGCATGTGATGTCATCAGAATCCGACATAGGGCTGAGTTTTGAACCCTAAACTCATTTCAGTTGTGTCGAAGACCACATTTCTTGACAACGTGATTCTGGCTGGGCCTGATAGATCCAGAAGATTGAATTGACTTCAGTGAGGTATATTACCCACGCTTCATTGTGTGCCACAGAATATTGTGATTTGCAGCGTAATACTGCAGGCACCACTCCTCTTATCTCCTCTGACAGTGAAAGCTGGCAGCCATTTCTGTTTTCCACTAAGACATTTTTAAACACAAAGGAATTCCTATGTCTTCCAAACCACAAGCCTACATCCCTCCATTCACAAACACCTCCCTCTTCTCGTGAAACCCTGTGATGAGTGCTCTGTAACACAAACAGATATGCATTTGCATTGCTGGCCAATTGTAATGAGAAAAGCTATTTATAGACATTTTATCATCTTATAAAAACATCTTGAAAATGTTTTTCTTTCCACTGTTTGTTTTTATTCTGAACTACATGTGATACAGCTATGTTCATTAATTATTGTTTCCATGTCCAAAATAAGTAATATTTAATTGTAAAATTAAGGCAATCTTATAAAAAGCTGAAATTCTGAAATCAACCCCTTTTTATTTTGAGAGGATCCATGGAAGAGACCTTCTTCAGTGTGAATTATGTATTATGAAACTATCCGCAAATACAGATTCCACCATTGATACAAAGGGGTGCATCGAGTATGTTTCGGTTCTTTATTATTTTCTCCTGCAGTGATGCTTCACAGCCTAAGGTACTGACCCATTACATTCCCCCAGGCACTGCATTCTTAGGGAGTGAGTGTCTTTAACTGGTTGGTTTGTATTTGACAAATTCTAACGAACTGCACCATTTTCATATAAGTGTCCACTGATAACAATAATACGAAATAGTAATAATCAGAGCACAGTGAATGGTTAATGAAAGATGGACTTATAGAAAACCTTGGAATGGGACCTTAGTGTTGTCACTCATTTGTCAACTGGCCTTACATGGTCAGCATGTGTGCCTGCTTCCTTTTAAGAGCCCTGCAGGACAAACATACAGGCATTAGAATCACTTGACGCTTTCATCGAGGTGTTTAGTGAAAAATGCACTCCACTGAAAACAAGAGTTGGGCAGCTTTCAATATCTGTTGAGTCAAGTTTAGTTTGTTTTCACGTTCGAAGAGATTTCTTTAAAAGACTTAATCACTCTTCAACAGCTCTCCTCCTGACATCAGCAATGCCCTGCAAACCCCTCAACTCAATCAGAGCAAATTAAATGTTTATTATTTTAGCTGTTCTGTTGTTTTTTTCATAGAAAGCAGTTTTTTAAGTGCTCACCTAATGTTGGCTTTTTTACCTCATGTTCTTGAGTTGTTCTCGATGATGCCAACCTTATTGTTGTGGTTTCAGGGGAGAAATACCCAGAATCCTTTAACATTAAAAAAAAAAGTGTAGTTAACATGACTATGACGGGAACACGTAACATTTAGGTCTAATGGTATATCAGTCAAGAGCTTTTAGTTTTTTTCTGTTCTTCTAATTTTATAATAAAAAAATAGTAATTATTATATATAATGATGAAAGATAAATAATACATATTTTCTTAAAAAAAAAATTATGTGTTGTCTTAACACCAAACCCCTGAGACCTTTCTGTTTACAGGTTAGGGTTTTGGTTAGTTTCCCACTCTGCAGGTTACAGAATAACCTGCTATTTAAAGCAGTATGTTTTATCTGGACGCAAACATCCAGTTATCAGGACTTCCATGGAATCAGATAGTGTACTTCCTGAAATGTCTCAGCGTTTTATCAAAAAGATACCTGGAAGGCATTGCATATGATAACGTGAAAGCTTCTTCAGTTATTTTAAATCAAATTAGAAATTCCTTGTTCAAGCTTTCTGAAGAAAATCACCCTAAATGAGATTAGCTTGCACTGATAGGTCTTTTAAAGTTGTTTATATTTTAGATACAACACAGAGAAGCTCAACAATAGTAAAACTGACAGTGAAACAAACCCTGGTGTCAACATTTGTTTCTGCATTCAGAAAGGCCAAAAGATGGGTTAGTGCTAAGCTGTAGATCTTAATCAATTTAAGCTTAAGATCAAAGCAGCCTGTTTAATGCTCATTTACATATTCATAAACCAGATATTACTGAGGTTCGCCGAGTGTGAGAGAGAACACAAGAGCATGAAATCATAACTCCTCTAAGATGGCTGATACATAAGTGAACATATTTAATCTTTCTTGGAAAAGTGTCCATGAGACCTGTAATCAAAAGCTTAGAGACACCCTGGAGTATTTATATTTAAATGTTTTGTTTTGTTTTCCTCCAAAACTCCATAAGTTTCTGGACACAAAACAGATGTCATGCAAGCTTGGCTGTGAGCTAATGGGCTCCATTTCAGATGCTCTGAGCATCGCGTGACTGGCTTTGACAAGGGCAGAGCAATGTGCTGTTCCAGAACAAAAGTCCAATGTATGCCTCTTGTCATACATCTTTACAATGATACCGGAATTTATCCAAAAGATTAAACAATAAACATATTAATAATACAGTAAGACAATAATTTCCAGAATGTACTTTTTTCTGTCTAATTGTGTGGTCTTATTGGACTAATAATAATAGTATTAGTAGTAGTTTGTTTATTTATTTACTTATTTTTACAACACAATGGGCATACTGTCCCTTAAATGCAATGCATATTTGAGTCATAGTGCCTGTATGAGAATACACTGCTACATTACTGGAAGCAGTTTTAAGTATTATTTAATATCATCCTATAATTCTTGAATCAAATGGTTGTGATCTTTTCACCAACTGAAATTAATGGTTAGGTCTTTTCATGAATACAGGTAATTAGTATGACAAGAAAATTGAAAGCTGAAGTAGTTTAAATATATAATTTAATATTTTAGATTAACTATACAGATGCAACATTTAAAACTCATGGTCAGACATTTTGTAGATTTGTGTGTGATTCAAATTGAGAAAAGACCTCCACAGAGGGCCCTGCTTTTGGGAATGTAGTATAAAACACAAGTTGCATGGAAACTATTAACGATACACCTGGGACAAAAATAGTTGATCTTCTTCCAATGGATCTGCAGCAAACAGTAGTTGAAGTGTAGTCCTTATCGTGAATTCACCCCGGTTAAGCCTCGTCCTTGCTAGCCTGTCATCAATTACAGATTACATCTGCAATATTTTAGTATTTAATCTATTTTATTCACAAATTGAACATTGAAACCACTGTAATTGTTCCAGGGCTAGTTAACAGTCAACCTCTAATTACACTGCAGCGGGCAAGCAGTGGGATGGCCTTAATGCTTGGCAGTGAGCTGTCCAGGCAAAAAACATCTCAAACCGTGTAATAGTTATTTATGAAACCCACTTCTTTAAAGAACATTGCGGTCTGTTACATTTGATGATGATGCAAGTGCTGATTTAATTTTAACACAGTCTAGACACCTTTAATGTAAATGGAGACGCTTAATTCAGTATGTGGATAAACCTTTTAATGTCTGACAAAGAAAATACTGGGACTACAAGAAGTGATATCAGTATTGCCTCTGTCGGTCAATTTAGGAAACATTTATATATGTACATATATTTGAAGAAAGGGGAGGAGATAAAATCAAGTTAAATCGTGTACTGTAGCTTTAAATTTAACTCAGTGACACATACTTTACAAATATAAGTATTGAGGAGTCGGCTAATTGAGCAATCTACGTGTGTTGTAATTACTGACAGTTTGATTAGACATTGTCTGGGTGGCTCATTTATGTATTAAGAGGGATACATGTTTAAACACTTTCTGAAGTAGGGCCTCTAGAATTATTCTTTGAAGTAACAGCCCACTGGAATCACAGTATAATTCACCAAATATTTTAAAAACTTTAATTTTTTTTTAATTTTTTTTAAACTCCACTTTAGATTATGTTGTAAGTATTTTACAAATACTGTAGTTCAGCATTGTACAATGCTTTGTTATTTATTTCCTATTATTATTATTATTATTATTATTATTATTATTATTATTATTATTATTATTATTGCACCGGCTCCTGCATTTTCCTAATTTCAGATTTTAATTGTTTTGGCCCTCTCACCCTCTTTTCTAGGTCCATGGGAAAGAGGAAAGGAACTATAGCCTTTTTTCTAAAGGAAAAAACCTTTTTTTTTTTTTTTTTTTTTTTTTTTTTACCTAGGTGGTTACAACTATCTATGTCCTCAGCATAGCTACATTTACACAACTAGTACAACATTTTAGTAAGGCCCAACATTTGGGAGTAAATTATTTTTTTCAGAGAAAAGGGAAAATTATACACATTACATTAACGTTTATTTCCAATTTTTTACTGAGGCACTGTAAAAGCTCCCTAGCTGGCTCAGCACAGTATACAAGTGCACCTGTGAAGCACAATGAATTGGGTTTTAACAGACATAAATCTGTACTTATGCTCAGCTCTCAAGGGCCATGACCCTGAGGGAATCATTAGAGCCTGTAATGACATTTATGTTGAACATCAAACGGAGCATGCTGTTCCTTTTGCCATCCAGTAATGAAGTTTAGTCAGCACTCTCCTGTAGAGAGGCTGGCACTAGAATATTCTCTTTCTACACCTCCAATGCGTAGGAAACTGTTTGAAAACCAGAGGCTTTAACGTGGCAACATTTCCACTTCTTAAGGTCAAGTGTACACCTGCACCCTGCTAAATGAACTACTCTTTACACGTGTACACCCCAGTGTACAATAGCCAGCTGTTTGTCACCCTGTATCACCACGGCACATCCCCACTGCCCTTTGGGAGCTGAACACAAAGTCTCATCCCGATGGACTGAGTCACAGTCCTTGCATTACACCCAGCCATCTGGAAAGGAAACAGCTGAGTTTAAACCCTCATTAGCAGGGCACAGCTCTCACTTACGCCTAGTCCTGTGAAAGCCAAGCCATCTGCTTTCACTCTGTGTTTTGGGGCAACATGAGAAATTCCCTGATGACTTTGCTAACGCAGCCCGAGCGGCACAGTCTGGAGTCACTCTTGTGACCTTCAAGGAGAAGCCATTGTGAGTTCCGTCAGAAAATGACCCATATCCTGCTAGTAAAAGTAATCTTTTCATAATGTCCTGGGTCTTATAGTCAGCTTACTAGAGCTGAGAAGTAGAACAAACCTGCCTAAGAGACACTGACAAGAAAGCATAAGCTGATAAGGCACAGAATTCAATCATCATTGCACTCTTCAAACCGTGCATGTGCGTCCTTATTCAGGCATGTACAAAACTCTCTTCAGTTTTCACTAACAATGACAAAACCTGCGTGTGGCAAATAATTTTCTCTCTCACACACACAGTTCCAATAAAGAGACAGGAATAAAATAAAATGCATTATATTTTCTGCTCATGAGACAATGAAAGACCAAATACACTGTTTGTTGTTTATGAAAACAAAGTGGTGTTCAAACTCTCCATGATAGCAGATTATAATTATTAGTAGTCATTCAAGGCATGATAGTATTATAACCTGAGTGAAAGAAGATAATTTGAGAAGTGTCTAAAAGTTTAGATAAAACATGGGAGTAACCCCTAGACAACACAGATAAAGTATGTCATATTTACAAGTTTGTTATATGAACCTACAGATATGTTTTTTCCCTGTTGTTGAAACTCGTTGTTTTATCGCATATCAAAGCACACTATATGGGAATGTTAGGGATAGAGATGCCAGTAAATGTCATAGCTTGTGGGTATAAAATTTCAAGGAGTGCCTTTTAACCACACCTGAGGTGGGTGTTTTACAAGTCCTGCTCACAGGCGTGTCTGGGTGTGATGGCGTTTCGGTCATGCAATGGATCAGTGCCCTCCGGTTGTTAAGACAAACACAACCACAGTGGGCTAAGGAATGTCCGAGGAATTGAAACCAGAAAAATACTTTTCTCTTTAACGTAAGAATAAAGTATCTGTTTTTGTATTCTTTTACTTGTTATTCCCACTGATACAAAGTTATACACTGAATGTAGTTCGTATTTCTTCACATCGAGACAATGCTACGGTCCACCAAGTCTGTTCAGTTTTAATCACGAATGAATAACTGCAAACCAGACAGTGACAAAATAATGAGAAAACATGCACAGCATAAAAGCACACACAAAATCCCAAATCTAATCTCACCAAATTTAAGTACTTACTGCCAGGTAACTCCTGCTGCTGCAAACAGTTCAGCTTTAATTAAGTTGTTTAAGAACCTAATAACTTTTCTTTGAAACTTATTCCAGACTTTTTGAATGTTTTTACAAGAAAATGCTGCAGATTAAACTCACTTCTCCAGAAGGGTTTGCAGCTTATTGCTATAAACTCTGGCAAATTGGTCAATATCATATGCATATGGGTGGTATTATACCCAGGAACCAGTAATGTAGAAAATCCTTTCATACAGCTCCAAGTATACACATCATAAATTGGTTGTATATTTGGTGTTTTGGCTGGCTAGGAGATCTATTTTATTACCGCACTGTTGAAAAGTAATTAAATATAAAATAATCAAATGTGCTGCAACAGCAAAACCTAAGTTAAGTGTGAAATGTAAAACAAATAATTGTAGATAGAAGTCACAGGAGCTTTGTGGCTCAGCATGTGAACTTTGGGCCCTCACACCAAATGCAACATTGTTTACACTTCATGTTCAGATAAACCTCTCATTGTTCAAAAGATACTACATTGCTAATCCTCAAGAGAATTGGGATAGTTTGTTTTTTAGAGGTATTCATTTACAAACTTCCTTTAAAAAACAAAAAACAATCCTCTGCCACAATGACATGGGATTGCTTCAGCTCAAGAGCACAATTCTTTACCCATATTTATAAAAAATAAAAACTGCAAATCCCTTCACCATCAATGCTATATGTGAACACTTGGGGATGAGCAAACAGGATATTGTAATCTGACCTAAGATTACGCTCAAGGCCTCCTAATCTAAAACTACTACACTGAGCTACTTAGTAGAACAAACACTAACATCACACATTACTCTGTGGTTAGGTACCGTAGTGCGTACGGAATTCATCACCACTAAATTAATGTAAACTCCCCTACACGTGTTGTTATGAACAACCAATAGTATATCTTTGAAAACATTATTAATATTAGTAGTAGTAGTAGTAGTAATAGTTTAAGAAGTATTTGTTATCAATATGATCCAGTTTATATGCAAATTGTCCCCAAAAAGTCACATGTTCAGAGGGGATTCTCTTATTGTGTGCTGATTTTTCTCATCAAATACCAGCCCACCAGCCCTCTGAGCAAAGACGCAGGACAAACTAATTTAAGCATTGTGAGGAAGCATGAATGGACAAATGATTTATCAGTCTGCAATGATATGAGTAATGCATTTAATTTGTTGAGTGCTATAATGTTTTGAATTAATAATTCAGAAAATGTTTATTTTGATCCGCACAAAAGACTGGTGTGACGGATGTGAAATGCTGACATTATTTTGTTTACATAAGACAAACTCAAAATAATGAGTAATGGTCCATAGCCATTTTCATTGTGTTAGTTAAAACTGAAATTGTGATAAATGATTATATTTTGAAGTGAGGTTTAATTTATTAGTAGTAGTAGTAGTAAAGGTAGTAGTTATTTGAAACAACTTTAAACAACTATTATTTTAAATGTAATATTTGAAAAACATGTTTTCTCTCTTTAACTTGTTTTTGCAAGCACATAATACTCAAAGATATTGCTACAATTCAGTTATGGATTGAACCCCAAAACAGCTTTGAAGGAGGTCTCTCCTCAAGCCCTGAATTGACAAGTGATAAACTTGTACTCAGTGTAACCAAGACCTACTCGTTGCTACATATTTCACCTTTTTGTTTTTAGGGGAAACCAGTATTTAAATCACTTAATTTCTGATTTCAGGCAACCTACAAGCCCTTTCTGAAGCAGGTTCTGGAAGAGATTTTCAATCCCGACCGTCCTGAATCACAGGATATTGAGCACATGTCTGCAGGCCTGACTGACTTACTGAAGACAGGATTCAGCATGTTCATGAAGGTGGGTTTTGCATTTGTAGAGCAGACAGTTCCTTCCTGCAGGCTACATATTCATTGTGCACACAAGAGTACTAAGATATGAAGAAATAAATAAAATTGGCTCTGGAAGGACCTTACGTGCACCTTACATCAAAGAAAATGGTGGGATAAATATGGTTTGCTGTTTTTGTCAGCTTCATTTCTGAAATAATGCTATTATGCCCTCTCTGAATGCTGAATGCAATGCCCTTCTGTGGGGTAAAGGTCTAGAGGACCATTTTTCCACACATGCCTTCAAACATTGGTTATTTTGGAAAATGCTTTAACCATTCGTTCCTGCATTTCTTCATATTATAATCAAAGGGATTCAAACACCCACATATGAAATATTATGGAAATATGTCTAATATGCCAGGACTTGGGAGAGAACTTATAGTTCCTCCTAACATACCTCATTTATGTGGATTGTTACATGAAACAATCTTTGGTGTGTTTTCTATTTTTATTATTGCCTGCTATACTGTAGACTTTGGTATTTTATCACTCTGTTGTTTTTCCTTTGATGGTTATAATATTTTTACATTGTAAGCCAGCCCAATCTTACCCAGAAGCAGCTTGAATACATCAAACCTAGCTTTCTGTTATTATTTTAACATCTGCAGAATTCAGAGATCTCAAAATGTTGCATTTACCTAAAAGGCACATGATGTATCCCCACCCTGACATTGTCATGGTTTCATGACATTGTGAGAGTTTGTGAACCCCTCATCCATTTGGTTTTAGCTCTGAGGAGACTGATTGAGTATTCACACTCAGAGAGGATACCTGCTTGTGCTCCTAGACTCAGGTCTTCATTTCCAGGTCAGGGTGTCTGTCCTCTGAACAAGTCTGTGGAATCGTCACAACTCTGAAAGGCAACTAATGTCATGCTTGCTCTGTGGATACATTACTCTTAATCACATTCTTTGCCATTCTCTAAATAATAGTCCATTCTCACTCTGCCTATTCTGTCATTCAAACCCCTTTCACATTCCTGCCATTTGGGAAGGTTGCATTGACATGCTTCTGAAGACTGGGGGTTTCACTCAGCTTATTTTGCCCTTGTTGCTTTATACACAAAGTAAACTGATGAAAAGTATCTTAAGCCTCATCAGTTGGCCTGAAATCCAAAGTCTTATCTGAATACCTCCATGGCAAAAGCTTTTGAAAGGCTTTTTAAACATGCTGGTGAGTCACTAAATTCAGTCCTTTCAAGAATCCAAATGTGGATGTATAATTTTAATATGTGTTGTTGCTGTTTTGTTTTGTTTTGTTTTTGGCTTCCCCTTGGAAATATCGAGGTTAGCTGTCAGCAGACATTCTTTGAGCTGAAGATGCAGAGCAGTGATCTATTCCCGAGCACTTTATCTCCCGCCAGCCCCTGAGCGATAGAAATCTTCCTTTTGTTTACAGCCTGTGGATTGGAGTTAACACTTATCTTTTTAAGGCAAATCTTTTCACGCTCATCTGGTGATGATAGGTTATTTTAAAAAGATTTTTTGAAAGGCACAAATGACTTTTCTTCTTACTTGGATATGGCATTAAAGGCCAAATGGATTATCTGTTGTTAGAAAACGTATCAGCCATGCATGGCTCAGGAAGCCTCTAGAAGTAATCCATTTGCAGAAGCAAAGCCTGAATTTAAAGTGAATTGATACAGCAGAGAACTTCTATTCATTCTCTGTTGATAATCAGTCTATGAATGCAGAGAGGTCTCTATTTGGTATAAGTGTAGCTTCAATGCTTAAAACATAATTTTAGGATAATAATACGACCAGCAAGAAATTGCCTATTAATGAAAATCGTGATATTTTTCTCAGGCTGGTGACTATTATTGTAGTTATGCCTATGGTGAAAGACATGAGTGAACATTTCCATTTCTAAAAATATTAACATATAGTCCTCAACATCAACAGCACAGGTTTGAATATCAGTCCAGTTTATACTATCCTATAAAGACAACAGCCTTTCCTCTAAACCACTCCTTTAATCTTGGCATTGTAAACTAAGCCAGCAACTTGTAATCTGAGGGCTTCATCCCTAAAACATGTCTTGCTAAAGGTGCCAGCCCTTACTTCCACTCAGGGCTTTCAAGCACTGGACCAGCTGTTAACCTTAGGAGAGGCGTTCTGCAATCTCTGCAGAGAAGACAAGTCACCCACCATTTGGCAAACAAAATGGCAAAAGGTGTGTTTATACAGAAGTGGTATTTCTGGAATTTGCTGTTTAAATCGGTAACTCAACTCATGTTAATCACCTCTTAGTGTAAAAGCTGTTTGTTTGTTTATTTGTTTGCAGTTTTGTTGTGACTATGGGATGTCCAACACGTCAGATTTAAGTGCTCAGATTGCCTAAGCGTTGTACCAGACGTGCTGAGCACAAACACTGTTTACAAAAGCTCCCTCACTGCGCATTAGTGGCATTGAAGCAAGACCCCAACCTGAAGTAATACTGAATCACTGAAATCTGCATTCCCCATCCTGACCTCTCTGTTTGCCTTTGTAAAGATACACAGTGGTGCAAATAGAGCAAGATTTACAAGAACGTATCCATTGACCTACCATGGGGAAACAAAAAGTAACCCTGCCTGTGAATGTTTAATAAAAACACTAAGGATCACGGTCCCCGTGTTGCTGCCTGTGAACTGACAGCAGACTCTGCAGAGCCCGTCTCTCCTGATGAGCACATTAATAAACAGCACAGGGCACAATCACTGAGACATAGGGAACTATTCCCCTCACATGTTTTAGACACTGAGTGCACAGTTTGATTTGCAGGCAGCTGGAGCCAGTTATTCAATCTTTTCATGTCAAATACATATATAAATATAGGCCTTCTTTTCCCCACTTCTATGTTCCTGTATGGTTCCTCTGCAATAATCTTCCTTTTCTTTGTGTGTTCCTGGAAAGCTTTTTGTGTGTCTTGTCTAATACCCGCTCTCTAAAAGGTGGCTGAGATACTGTCAAACCAAGCTGACAGTTCAATTAAATGAATAATTATTGATGACAGCACATGCATTTCCTGCACTTTTGTTGATTTATGAATGGAATTTTTTTGATGGATTAATCTCTTAAGCATGAAAGCAAACTTAGAAGTAAAGTATTATATTTGATTGTACTCATTACAGGATTTTTGCATTGTATAAGAGCAGAAGATTAAATCAAATTTTCTCGGGTATGCTAATATCAATTCAAATAACTAAATGTTACAGTTGTGAGATTAACCCGGTAAGTACTGTGATAAGCCATCACAAAAAGCTCATTTGGAATGTTTTGTGCGATGATATCCTTTGTCAGTTGTCAAATGCGAACGCATTGAACGGACTCCTTTGTCCTTTGATGTTTCTAATTTTCTCGGTAATGCGGCATTCCCTCGATCCTCAGCTGTACCCCGGCGGGGACTCTGCGTTCTTTTCTTACTAATCTGATCTTGGAAAAGAAGAAACTCACAGTTAAGCATCTTGAAATAGAGCCTGGTATAGTGCCAAGTAATACATATATAAATAATGATATAGTATAGTTAGGACTGTGTACTTTCAGTGTTTGTCTGTAATGTCTGTCTCTCAGTGAAATCATATATATGTCATCATCACTAGCAGCCTGGATGAAGGCTCCCCAAAATGTTTCCACTCTCTTCGGTCTACAGCTTCTCTTTTCCAAGTCATGCCTGCAAAGTGTGTGATTTCATCTTCTAATCTTCTAAGTGGTCTTCTAGGTTTCTTGGTCTTCTTGATTCCACCTCTTTGGATCCATTCAATACTTTCCTTTGTCCATCTTTGATCTGCTCTTCTTGCAGTGTGTCCAGCGCATCGCCATTTTAACATTTTCAGTCTTTCAATGATGTCACATATTTTGGTTTGTTCTTGAACCCATTCATTTATTTTTCTATCTTGTTATTCCAAACATACATCTTTCCATGCTCTTGTGTGTCGTCCGCAGTTTGTATACCATTTTAGCATTAAGTGACCAGGTTTCAAGTAGGTAGATTTCCTTTCAAAAGTGTGCTGTTTCTCCCAAATGTACTCCATTCCATTTTTACTCTTGTTTGTATATATATATATATATATATATATATATATATATATATATATTGCAGTCAGGTGATCACTCAGCTATCAGAGTAATGAACTAGTTAGTGTGCCCTTGCGTTATTCTTCCAGTGAGAGGAAACTTATAGAGCAAAAACGAAATCTTCCATTCATCATGAGTCTTATGATTGGGTGTGTGAATGCCTGGTGTGTCTGTCTCTTCCCACCTCTGGACCCCAACTGGCTGAAGATGTCTTGGCATATGCCATCGCACTGCACTGACCAAGCACCTGGGCTATTTTTAAGAGGTATCTTCTAAACACAGCATGATCCTCCAACCCCATGCCAAATGTGCAGCACTGAGCATTCTTGTTTGCCCTTATGATGCCTTAGGGTGACAATCCCATTGTCCTGTGAACATCCTCACAACAGGAAAAAAGTATTAAAATACCTAAAATACACCCTCACGTGCAAAACATATGATCCGCATGTGCACACAGATAGATCATTTTGCTGACAGGTGAAAAATGCATCCCTGTGCACAAGATCATGTCACTGTCCAAACAATGACTGAGAGCACCAGTGTGTTATGAATCATGAATTAGCTTAGATATGGAAATAGTATTGTATGAAAGCATTATTTTTGGTTGTCATGTCACAAATTCAGGCTTGTTGGTCTTCAAACTATTTGTTCAAAACAGAGGTGCACAGCTTTCCCATGTCCGCTAGGGAACGAGTGACCTGTGACCAGAGTCAAGGTGGTTTTGCTGCGTGTTGACTTGGGGGAGGGGGGTCACACAAGGTGACAGTGTTACAGCAGCTGTCACCCTCAAACGTGGCCCGTGTGAGCAGGGTTTAGTGTGAAGATAAAGTGTGCATCGCCAACACCCTGGATCACTCCAGTGCAGCTGCTGAACTCATCTAAACAACAATAGTCTTCAAGAGAAGACTTGAAAATCTTTTGTCAGAAAGCAAATTGCAGTTAGGACTTAGGTGATTGTGATATTCCACATCTTGTTAACACAAACAATAAACCACTTTGATATCAGTTTCCTAGAAGTGCTTGTAACAGCAATATTCACGCGTGTCTGTTAATGATGATTAAACCATTCTAAACGCGCTTTGTGCAAACAGGAAGTAAACTGAACACTGATAGATATGTTAACTTACTGTTGATTTGTTTGTAAAACATTGTGAGGTCTATTCAAATTCCTATCTGAACTTGGAGATATTCTTTGCTAATTTTTGCCAAATTACTTATTGTTACTTGTAAGATATCTCTGATCTTTTTTATCTTGAATTACTTATTTTTACTTGTAAGATATTTAAATAAGTGATTGCTTTCCTGTTTTTTCTTTGTTTGTTTGGGATATCATTTGTTTATCTTCAGTTATCTAGATAATTGTCTGTGGTTCACAGTTTACTATTCATTCTAAAATAATCCCCAAACAGTCTCAAACCTGATTGAATCTCTGAGTTATTTAACAATATAAGGAGTAATAGACCGGTTCAATATATATTAAACAATACCAAATACATCTTATGTATGTATGTGTGATTATTATTCTGTTGGGGAGTTACTGGAGGGCTTTTACATCAAAATATATGATTTTGTAACATTTAATCATGTTATTTAGTGAATTTCATAATACTTCTAAAGTAATATTTTAAAAGTCATCACAAATGTGAATTAGCCATATATTGAATGTAAAATGTAATTTCTATGTAAGTTTTGGTCCTGAGTAAGGGTGTCTACTAAGAAATAATTATCAATAATGAACAAGTTCTTATTAAGATTGAGGACTGGAAGAAAATTAAAGTACTGCTCTGATACCGAGTCGAAATTCCCTTATAGTAAACATTATTTTAAGAATGAGATTGAACACACACCCTGTGTTCCTACTCACATGGGATTGCACACTCTTATTCACAACACACGCGTATAAACAGGCCAGACACGTCAGTAGGAAAGGATCGGCATTCAGCTGGCGCTCAGGAGTGTTTTGAGCCACTCAGTGCAAACCATATGGCAGATTTGTTCATAACAGTGGACAAGAGCCATAGATTTCCTGGCTGGGTTCCACCTCTTTAAGAATAATGTGCCTGTGAGAGCCTGTCTTTTGCACTCCTCCTCACATTACATTTTTCCATTTGCTGTAATTTGTGCAATAGATCTAGATTCACTAAATGTGAAACCGTTCTCATTAAGCCTTTGCTACCGAGGGGCATTTAAGTAACAAATTAGATGATCAGCACAAAGCCTCTTGGTTATTTCTGAGGTACAAGCAGGAGGTCGGTGTGTTCTGTCGGGAAAGAAGTAGCAATGTGCAAGGGTATTATTTGTCCAGTAGATTTTGTAGCATACAATCTGTAGATTAGGGGAGAAGTAAATTATATATAATGTCACATAGCAAGTTTTCTAGATGAACATATAACTGTCATGTTCATATACACTATGGTGAATAATCAAACCGTTTTGGGAATTGCAGACTTTACTCTTTAACTTTGAGTTTTAGAATAACAGAGAAAGTTAATCAGTTAATCAGTTAATTAGCTACTGCATCTTATTGCTGTAAACTGTAACTATCATTCCAGACAGTCCTACACAGGTTCGTATGTGTAGCACTGTCTACACAGAGGAGCTTTTCCAGGTCTACAGGGACACACAGACCCGGGGACACAAATGGAAATTGGGCTTCAAGGCATTCAAGACAGAAAACAGGGGACACTTCTTCACACAGAGAGGCGTCACAATCTGAACAAACTCCCCAGCGATGTGATTGAAGCCGACAATTTGGGAAGATTCAAAAATAGATTGGATAGGATCCTTGGATCACTTAGTTATTAATGGACACCAAACGTGCACGATGGGGCAAATGGCCTCCTCTCATTTGTAAACTTTCTTATATGTAAATGTAAATTGACACATTGATTGCCTGACCTGAGATTTTTTTTTATTGTTGCTCTGTTTTTCTCTGCCCGATCCCCAAAGAAAATGTTATGTTTTGTAAGTGACCAATTTGTATTTCAGCAAGAAAGAGCCATGCATCTTATTATTTCATAAAATTAAGTAAAGAAAAAAAGAAGAATGAAAAAGAGTTAACATACAGGGCCCACCCAAGCTTTCACAGAGGCCTTCCTGACATGGTCTTTAGGCCCTTTATTTAGGACTGGGCTACAAAACACAGCTCATAAAAGCAGGTATTAGAACAAACTATTCTCTTTTTTTCTTCTGCCAGGTGCTAGAAAGCATTCATCAGACAAAAAACTGAACACCTTTCTTCTTCTTTTTCTTTGATTAAGTGACTGTCTGCCTTTGTCTCCCATTGTCTCTCCTCATAGGTGAGCCGTCCCCACCCGAGTGACCACCCCCAGCTCATCCTGTTTGTGGTTGGAGGAGTCACCCCTTCTGAAGTACGGATGGTTAAAGAGCTGGTTTCCTCACACAAGCCCAGCATGCAGGTAACTCCAGTGTCTGATGCTATCAAATGACGCTGACCTCAGTCAACCTATCCTATCCTGGAAGTTAAATCTCATGAAAGACCCCCTGCAACCCCCCCCCCCAAAAAAGTCTCCTTCAAATACTTTACCAAATGGTTTAAGGTGCTATTAAGGGTGGTAGTCTATTTGTAGAAGTATTTAATTTAATAATAACCTGAAATACCCCTTTGTGTGTAAAGTTGTGTTTCTCCTATTACTTGAAACATCATTTTTTATTGTTGTTTTCTGGCAATAACATGGCATAATCCGAATTATAATCTGACATCATAGAGAATGTGTTTGATGAAAAACTAGGTCAGTTATATAACACAAAACCACAAAGAATCAGGGTGTTGCTCTGAAACATCCCTGCGTTTCGCACAGGTTGAATTACCTGAGTCTGTGTAAACAACTCCTGCTATTTAGTCGACAGCTTGCTTGGCACACACCAGCCTGTAGTCTGCATATGAAAAGAGTAAATGTTTAAAACAATCATCTCTTTGCTTCCATAGCCAGTGTTATGTTAAATTATAGGCTTTGTCTATTCAACTGCATTGACAGAAATCCAAACAGACCTAAATGAAAAATGTAACAAATGGGGGGTGAAGACTTTTATGAGATTCAGATCATTGTAGAAATGTAAAGTGAGCCAAGTAGATTTTGGTGATTTTGTCTCACTTTGAGCATTCTCCTCTGCCATGGGAACAACCTCTACTCAACAAGTTTAATTAGAAGTCAACATCGACAGCTCCCATCTTCTTCCTTCCTTCTCAGTACCCCTAAATACAATACTAATATTTGATGTGTGGAGTTTTTGTTTAGGGCTTTGGGTTCCCGTGTGGAGGGTTGTGTGTTCATTTTCAGGTGGGGGACACTGCTGCAGTAATCATTCTGGATAATAAACACATTTCTGTCATTTGATTGTATGCTGTCAGTTAACCAGTGTAAAGGGAATAATATTCAAGGACAAGTGGTATTTTACAGTAACAGACAATCTATCCAATTCCTATGCGCTCCTACAAACACTCTTGAAGGGATTAAAAGTGAGCACATATCTTGAATGAACTGATGGTTTCTCAATTTCTTTTGCAATTAAATCTTCTACCAGTAGTTTCCTTGGAAATATCATAGTAATGTGCCTAACAGACCTTGTATTTATTCAGCAGAACTAATTAAACTGCTCAAGCCTTTCCCTTGATCCAGATAAAAAATGGTTGATTTCCATAATGCTTTGTAAAAACCAGACTGAAGCAGCTCCTCAGAGAAATAATAAAAGTCTAGCTTTATATGTCTATTTAGATTTAGAATGTGTGTCACTGGTCTTTAAAGGATAATGCACAGAGTCAGGCTGTGGAATAAGACAAAAATATGAGCCCATTCAGTCCAATCAAACCCTGGGGTTAAATTTCATTTGTGTTTGTTCGTTAGTAGATCCTGGCTATTCCTTTCATGAGACTACTACCGTCGCCAGCTAGATCAAAGATATCCTGAGACAGAAAGTATAACAGTAATTTAAAATGAGGTAAAGCTCACAATTATTCCTGTCAGAACAAATGGAAACTTTCTAATTTACATATGCTGGGGGAATTTCCCTTTCAAAGGTATAAGTGTATATAGTATTGTCAATTTATTCCACATTTTTATTTCTTTATTAATTCAAGGGGATCCATCAGAGATTAACTATTGAGAATTTTGCTTTCTCTGAGACTGCGGAAGTTTAAATGAAGAAATAATAATCCCTGGTCCTCAAGTGGGATTTATTGTACGTCAAAAACAACTCCCTGAAGCTTCACAACTTCATCATGCAGCTTCTGATGCATTGTTCATGATGACAAATTATGTATTGGCAAGAGAGATTGAATTAACCTCTCAATTGAGATAGCTTCTTCTGGGCGAATTCCAGGAACAATAGGATGGCAAATGTGGCTGCATGAGTCAGGAACTGCAGACTCCAGTATGCAGCCCTGTGTGTCAAGCAGCTTTCCTTTGCAATGAAACCGCAAGAGAGCACAGCCTTTTTGATTTAAGGGTTGGAAATGTGCATCTTGGGTTTTTGTTGTCTCTCTCTCTCTGTCTCCAGTTTTTACTAACTGAGCCGAAAATCCCAGCAGCCCACATCTAAATCGAAACTCCCACTGTTGGTCTCACAAAACATTCCCTGATCGCTGCTCTGCAAAGCTTATCTGCTCTTCCAATAGGGACAAACCCTCCTCCAAAGAGAATGAGTGAGCCATAGCCATAGCAATAGAATGTGTGTGGGTTGCTCTTCTCTTTCTTTTTTATGCTGAAAGCACAAAAACTTTTTTTTTCCCAGGCCACAGGTTTTGTTTGCCCATTGCAAGATGTTCACTTATTGACCACACCAAAAATTATTACTTGGCATAGTTTCATGTTTATTTTCAATGACTTTAGAAACCACATAAATACCCTGATCTGGGGACTGGATTTAGGTACAGTCTTCTATGATAAGCTCTTCCTTATTAGAAAATTGTTTTGTGGTGCCACTTTTCGGTTATTTGGTACACACTAATTGCTCCAATGTGGGCAACAGAAAATTTCGATTAAGGTCTGTATACTGACAATTGAACTGCCACTCTGATTCTTAACTGAAAATCTGTTTTTGGAAATTCACATAAAGACATGGAAAATATATATATTCTAAGAACTCATTGCAGAGGTGTTTACAGATATAATAATTATGTAATGATCCTTGCAAACATTAGACCAGTTCTGATTGTTTATACTATGTTACATGTATGTATTGTTTTAACCCAACTTGTATTGCATCTGCAAAACTGCATAGATAGAGCAGATCTTTTTTTTTTTTTAAAGACTTTATATTCTGCTATTGTTTTTGTAATAATGGATTTACCAGAATATCCCTATAGTCTAGGAAGTCAAAGGCATACAGGGAGCAGCTAGGGAGCCCCAAGGAAGATCTTCTGAAACGGAAACAATGCACCTAATGCAAAACCCATCTCATGGAGATAACGTTTCAAATCATTGTATTAGACACAATATCAGCAGTTATGAATAGCAGATTTACTGAAGAACAATGTGGACTTTTATAAACGGTCTTTTATGAGCTGCCTCAGTATGGGCTCTAGTGTCGTGTAAAATTAAATAAACAGTAAAGATGATAAAACAAGTCCATATCTGTTAAGTCTGACTGCCATGACATACAGCCTTGGGGATGCCTCACCTACTCCTGACTCAATACAGAGATATTATTTTAGCTGTCGTGGAATTTCCCAGTGAAGCCAGGCGATCTCTGATTCCCAATAAGCTGTTATGGGTATCCAAAGAGTAAATTATCTCTCCAGACTTATGTGTGTAAGGCAGGGTATCAAAAGGATTTGTTTTTTGGGGAGAACATTGCCATGCCACCTGGGAAGCAGTTCTTCACCCTACACTAACAGCTGTTAAAACTGAAATCTTACCTGAGGCATTTGAACCACTGTGCTAGTGTTTTAAAGCAGTCATAAAGCAGCCCGCCAGAGGTTGTGTAAAGGTTGCACCTGGCGTCAATATGTGGCACACGCTGGAAGAGCTCCTAGTTATTGGAGGTCATGTCCAGGCGAGGATCTCTTGCACCCTGATCTCAGGTAACTATAAAACTGCCAGCTCAATTCACATTAATTTACCTACAGCCTCCACCTGCCTTGTCTGTCAAATGCATGTTTGCTTTGGGGAATCCTATTTGTACTTAATTGTATATTATTAGGAGACTAATGTTTGCACAAACTGTCTTAAATAATTCATGTGTAATTAGTTTGTTAAATGCTGTTTGGACACTCTCCAGGACAGAGGAGTAAACCAACAGCAGTCTGTGTGTGTTTTTGTGTTTCTCCAAAAAACAATGTAGAGGGACTACAAAGAGAGGAAGTTACATAGTGCGGTATACGAAGAGAAAAAATATCTTTGTCTTCAAATGGTACTATAGAATTATGGGGTAGTAGCAAGCTGTTGAATCCCTGGCCATTTTTAAGCCCTCCCTAGCCCAGTTAGATGAAGCCTTATGGGGAATCATGGTCACAGCTGTCTAATACACAGAGCCCAGATTAAAACCCTTAATCAATAGCCCTGAGGTGCAACACACTCTCCAAGCTGAGGCCTCTTCAGTTACCCCACCCAGGACCCCCTGTGAATATGGTGTTCTTATCTTAACCAGTAGAAATGCCATTGACTGTGGCTGGGCGTGTCACATGTGCAATCTCCTGGAGTTCTTCTTCCACTTCACTTCAGAAGTGGCATAAAAGCACAGAAGCCTTAAGACAACATCATATTAATATTAAGTTGTTACCGGTATGTAAAGTTGGCAATCTTGCTTCTCTTTGTTTATTAAAAATAACAGTGACTAATGAATAAGATTGTCTTTTGGCAAGGTCTCTTCTGTGCCTAGTGCATATACCAAGTCCATTTGTTATTTGAATAATACATAAAAATACAAATATTCAAACTGTGCCAAAGACTGTGGGGAAGGAGAGGCAGCATTGTTGATAAGCTGCAAATGATCACTTCTAACACCCGAGGTCTTGCTTTGGCTGAAAGAGCTGCCTTGTTTACTGAACATGTTTTTCATTTTCTCCTGCTTCTGAAAAATGCTAAATACTCATTAATGGGGTAGGGATTCCTCTGAATATGATCCCTAGATTTAGTCTTCAAACAAATAACAATTGTAGTTGGGAAATGACAAATATCTTTCATTGCAGAAAGGCTAGTCCATTGCCATTCATTAGTCGTGTCTATAATAATTATGCAGAAATATAGCCTTTTGTGTTTGGTCTGTTATTATAAACACGGGGGCTGCTTACAGGTAATACTGCAGCACTCCATACAGAAATCCCCACTTTCTTTACTGTGTGTGTATATCTACTGAATTACATGTTGTCTGTTGTAATTCCCATCACAAGAAATCAACTGTATACTGTGCCCTCCCTGACAATTGCAATAAAACGTCTGCCTTTATGTAAATCTTTTTAGGATTGTTTAGTATGCATTCATGTAATTTTTTTCAAGATTAATGTTTTTCTTCACCTTAAAATAAGGTTTGACCTTTTCAGGCACAGGTCTATAGTTCAAACACCATGATAAAAACTCATGAGCCACTATGGAATGAGCTGAAATGTGTTGTGGTTGTGGTTATGGTTACTTTGTGCTGGTCTTTACAATTGCAAATACCTAACTCAGTGATTTCCCTCCATTAGCTTATCTCTCGTTTTAAGCAGTAGGTTTCCATGAATAGAATTATTGATCTCTGCTGGGCTCCTCCCTAAATCATCAATAGTGAACGGTCTCTTTCATTTTCCTTCCCACATGTATTTAAATCACTCACCATTTTCTCCCTTGTTTGTTTTTGTCTTCTCTGTCAGGTAACAGTGTTGTCTTCCAGACTCCTGAAGCCTCGCGATATTCCGGAACTGCTCTTTGCCACCGATCGGCTGCGCCCCGATATAGGCGTGTGAGCGACTCTCGCGCGGAGCAGAGAAGGGACAAGCCAGGCACGGCCAAAACACTATTGCAATGAAAGACGGCCTCTTGTATATTTTGGTTAACTGTGCAAAGAATACAAACTCACTTCTCTTAACAACGGCGATGAAATAATTCCATCAATCGGTTCTTTGATATCCAGGGGCATTCCACAACAGTTTCTCATTATTATTACAGGCTACTTGTCCATTGGGGGGGGGGGGGGGGGTCCTCATTCTGAAGCAGTCTTGTTTGTTTGTTTTGATATAAACCTTAGTTGACTTTGGGTTGTTATTGATGTTTTGGTGCCTTTTGTCCTGCATATTTGAACTAGAGCGGTCGCTTTTCAAGACCTGTTTGCCTCAAGCACTGGTGAATTGGGCATTTCCCATGAAGACCCACATTCTCCGGATGGTTAAGTATTTGAGCCATTAGGTGTTGACAGTGCTTTGGACGTGTTTCTTTCCCTTTGTCAATTAGTTGATATAGTAGCTGTTTACTATCTCCATAGAACAAACTAGAGCACACACAAGGGAGAAGGACTCTCCGGGGTTAGTGTGTGTGACCTACACAGCTAGTGCTTTCAGTGTTTAAGCTCGGTCTCAGATAAGCGTCTTTGCTGCCCGACACGTCTTTTGCACAACTGTACTAATTACACCCAGCTTTGAACCTCCCTGAGAAAACACGTCCTCCCATCTCTTAACAAAATGACATCTGCCATGATTTCCGTAACACAAGCAAACAGGATCTCTTGAGAGTTTGCTTTCAGGTACCGCCAGGATCACTAAGAAACGATCAGTTAGTAGCGAGGAAAAAAGTGTCAATTGGAGAATCTGAAGGGGTGCAACTAAGGAAGGGAGGATTTCATATGTATGTAACCAGGACTGCAGAGCAATTCTTTTTTAGTTGGGATTGTTTCACCAAATTAGCTTTTATGACTAGCAACGTGCTGAAGTCTAGCTGTTTGCGAGGGAAGATTGTGTAATGGCGTTTAAGTAGGTTTTTGACTTTAGCAACTGTGTGAGCATTTCTTGTTTGTTTTTGCTTTTGATAGAGATTAGGTCAACTTTTGATCTATCCTACTCAGAGAGATTATTCATAAGGTATAAAATGTTCTTAAAACATAGCATAAACAACATCATAATTACCAGATATGCACACCTACATACATCATTGAAAAACGTATTATTCCCCCTCAGGTTCAGAGGTTAAAAAGACCCATCTGTGCTTTTTTCCAGAAAAGAAATAAACAGATAAATGGTCTTAATTCAGTCTCTTCCAAAATAGTTTAAAGTAGGTCAATGACACTGTTATCTGTAATTCAGTGTTGTATCAGGTAGCCTGTTCTATGCATTGCTGTCTAAACACTGCTCCATGGTCACTGTTAATTAATGGTGCAGCAGTATTCGCAGGTCATTTGTATCTCTTTACCATGGTCTGTGAACCTTTGACACCTTTGGCCCTCACCCATAGTATTAAACTGTCAGTCACTTAAAGCAGGGATTATTCTATCCTACAAACAAAGCATTCATTTTAACAGACTGATGCCCTCTGTATTCGCCAAATGAAAGGATCCCTATTCTTTTCAATTAAACTTCTGCTTTTCAAGAATATGGGCGCTGCAGGACAATCCCACTACTTACTTACAAATACTCAAATACTGCTTAAGCTGTCCATCGGTGAATCTTCATTCCATTTCTCGGTTACTCCCTTTTTGATTCTCCGTGGAATTTGTTTTGATCATTATCAATTAATAATTATTCACTGTTAAAGTTAGGGGTAAAATAATAGTATTTTTCAAGTAAAATAAAATCACAAACCTGTGTCCTAAGGTTTAAATGAAAGACACGGTAAAGCTGAATGTAACCATTCAATGTCATTTGCATCACCGGCTTTTTGTTATGACCACAGAGACTGGGTAGTTGGAGAAACCAGAAGAGAACAAATATCTAATGGTATGCTTCCTCTGTGCTAAAAAAAAAAAAAAATCTGAAAAGGCTCCTCTTCTGCTTTATGTACTGTGGAGTTTCGATTCTGACAGTTGCGGCTTAATGAGCACTTTTAATGCATTACTGGTAATTGTCATGTCAAGCCTTTTTGCTTTCAGGACTGAGGAATGTGGAACTGACTGTATACTTTTAACTTGTCAGGGTTTTAATGTTCACACTCTCCATGGCTCGGTTTTCAAAGTCACTTGAGCCTAAATTATGAACGAGCTCCCTGCAAGAACATTCCAAAAAAACACATACAAAGAAACTGAATGTCAGCTTTCTTTTTTGGTACCTTTGAACGGCTTAGAAATAGAAATTGCACAAAGGAGGTTAGCTCACTGTATGCTGAACAGAAATAATTCAAGTAGATGGGGAGGGGTGTTTGGGAAAAACAATAGCCATAGTTTTCAGTACTCCAACGCAAAAACATTTATATAAGAAAGTCTGTCAGATGACAAAGAGTTGGTTTGTCAAATAAATTAATTACAAAACTGGATGTTTCGGGAGTGTGTTGAAGCTAAACATTCTGCTCTATCAATCAGTTCTAATTTTAAATAGTCTATAAAGGCACACAATCACAGAACATCTCAGTTCAGATGTGCAATACAGGCTAGCAAAGCAACATTTTGAAGGTTACGAAGAAACATTCGGCCAGATGACGTTCAAGGCAGCTCGATCAGTTAAATAAAAAGGCACATGCTTATGATGCATGCATGGCTACAGTGGTGAGCCTTAAGGGGCTGTTCTACTAAAGGAGTCACCACATAACATCACTGCTAATGAGAGTGTGTGCAGGAACATTTTCTGCAAGATAAGGACAGAATGCATCGGTCTGGGCTGTGTATCTATTATGCTTATAACTCGGGAACAAGAGGACACTGCAGTAATAAGTATCTCAAAATAAACAGACCACGTTTCTGGCCCATCAAGGAGCTTATATCTTCAGGTCCCCGTTAGACTGGAGTAATAAAATAGTGTGAAGTGTTATTCCAAGAGAACTATGAAATCAAGTACATAAGATTAAGAAATCCCAAACCAGTCAAATTTGTTCAAAATTTTATTTTGAAACACAGATGGGAGGAAAAAAAACTTGAGGAATCAATTGGGATATTACATAATTTACAATCACCTAGCGAAGCACTCATGGCTTCATTAAAGTGCATTTCTAAGAGTTGTGAGCCCTATTTTTGTGGTGAACATTAACCCACAGAACACATGACACATATGCAACCCACACATACCTTTCCACTGACATGCAATACAAGGTCAATTGACAATGAGGTTTAAGGAAGAAGCATTTTGTTGGTTACAATGCATGAAAATAGTCACAGGCAGAACAAGAGCTTTAAATTCATCCAAGGACAGAAAAGTGAGCAGAAACAAAAGCTCATAGCGGTGACTCAACTGCTTCCATTGCTACAATACCAATTAAATGGGAGCATTGAAGGTCGGCTTAAAGACAGCATAAAAGTGTCCATGGTGTCCTCCAAAGCTAGCATTGCCCAGCGAAAAGTCTTTTTACATTTTAGCTGAATGGCAGTTTCACTCGGCCTCAGCCTTGCGAGTTTAAAAGTCATTTTTAATTAACTTAAGGCAGGTGTTACAGCCCTCACCAATAAGTACCCTTACTGTTGTCTAATTAGACTTCAGCACAGAATTGTAGAGACGTACAAATCAATACGGCCAATGAATGCCTGCCTGCCCCTCCCTCAGTTTTCACTGCGCACTGTTCCCACCGAGGTCAAGAGTCACGTGCTCCGTCACCTTCTCATAATGTGGGATCAAAGGCTGCCAGAGCACTCTTTAAGACTGCGCTGCGGTTTCTCTGTGGAGCGTGCAACTCATTCTCCTTTGTCTCCGCTGCTCCAGCCCCACTAGTACATTACACATCAAAGAAGAAACTGGGGAGTTTCACTGAGTGTATTCTCTCTGCCCATACCATAAGCCCTTTGTGTGTCACTTCAAACTGAGGTCACAGTCCTCACTTTGGCAGACAAGGCCTGTTTGAACCTCCTCTTCAGGTCTTGCATGTTGGGAGACTTGGGCCTGGGAATGAGCGAGGACTTCCTCTTCTCCGTGTTAGTCGGCGGCTGCTGCTGCTTGCTCAGCTCTTTGCACAGCACGTGGAAGGCGTTGTAAACGTCATTATAGTTCTCGCTGGCCGACACTTCGTAGAAGGTGCAGTCCAGCATGTTGGCGAGCTTCAGGCCGTGCTGCTGCTCCACCTGCTTCACGTGCAGGAGGTCGGCCTTGTTGGCCACGAGGATGACAGGGACTCGGTTGTCAGGGTGGGAGCGGCGCACCTGTTGGTGGAGCTGGCTGATTATTTCAAAGCTTTTGCAGTCTGTGATGGAGTAGACCAGCACCACGGCGTCCGCCCACTGGATGGACCTGCTCACCTGGTCACTGCAGTTGAAGCCGTGCCCTGTGATCTGATGAGGAAAACAAGAGTGTTAAAACAAACTGGCACTGTCCAAACAAGACGAGACTAACATTTACTGTATTTTTTTGGTGCATTTCTGTGTATGGGAGCTTGCCAGCGACTTGGGGTTGTTGCATTAAATATTTAAAGATTAACTTGCTGCAAGAAATCAATTCTCCAACTTCATTGCCTTTAAATATAATATACAGAAAATAGCACAAAATGAGCTTAATTCCTTTGACTAGTATTAGCATGCCTGGTAAACCCATCCCAGTTCAAATTGTCACAATAATATCCAATGTAATCCAAATGGATGAAGAAAAAAAAAAAAAAAAAAAAAAAAGCAACCTTGCAAGAAGAGGATTGAAGCGACAGAAGGGGTATCGTGTGCTTCAGACTCAGACATGCATTACACAGGATGGGAAATTAACTGGCTAGACAGGCAGACTCTCTCTTTAACCAAGTTAGGGGGGAGAAGAGGGCGAAAAAAGTGGTTTGGATCACTGCCCAGAGCAGGAAATGGAGGTCTGAGGCTGGCTTCTCAATATGTAACTATCTTTGTACAAAGAGGAGGCAGTGATTTTGTAAAGCAAAGATTTAAAAGTAGAGACGGGAGAAACTGCAATGTCCATTTGAATTAAGATCATGGCATTGCATTAACTCAAGAAATTAAAATCCTGCATCTTTGAAAACTACGATTTTCTTGCAAAATCTTTAGATCATTGGGATTTAACAGAAAATGGACCTTATTTGAAGCGCTATCTACTCTCGCTAGTTTGTGCACAATGGTCAGGCTCAGTATGTGCCCAGCACTGCCTACAGGCCAATTACCCCAAGTGTTAAAATACAACAGCCGTTCACAAAAGGGATGGTATGTGGCTATTCAAGCAGCTGGCATGACCAGTCACTTTCCAAGTCAGCAGTATTTACACTGATCTGCTTTAGTGGGTGGATATTTCTTGGTCATCTGAGAGTAAAAGCACCACAAGAGGGGGAAATAAAACCCACCTGAACACCTGGTGTATCCTGGACCTGAATGGCAACTTGTTCTCCATCGACTTGTACTTCTCTGGAGTATAAAGTACCTGTAATTGAATAAAACGCATACATTAAAAACCTATAGATTTAACAGAAAGCGTATGTGAAGTTATTTTGCTTAACTGAAACCTGGAATCAGAAATATGCTCACCAGAGTTTCTCTCGTAGTCTCCAATAAACCGGCGGGTTAGAAATCTCACCACCAGAGCTGCAAGAACAAAATACGGGTTAGAGGATGAGCCTTTGTATTTTACACCACTCTTGGTTGAGGCAGTTGGGAGGAGATCACAGTTTCCATCCCGCACTTTAACTCTTTGGACAGATGCGCTACACGCCAAACTGGAATTTAAGAGAACATTGTACACCAATGAAGAAACACTTGTATCCATTGTCATACTGCAGAGAGCATGCACTACTGACAAAATGACAAGATTTGACTTTCCATGCGTGCAAACGAACCTTGATGGTCGATTTCAAGTGTACATCAATAATAGACACAGACCCTAGTCATTCAACATACCGGTTTTTCCGACTCCGCTCCCACCGATGACGGCGATCTTGATCACCCTGCCGGACGGGCACTCCGACGTGGGGCACTCGGAGATGGTGGACATGTTCTGGATCAGACGCATCTTCCTCGATGTATACAGCCTTTCCAACTCGGAGAAGCGTTGTTCACAGGAGTAGCAGAAAGCCGACAGCGACAAAAGTCCCGTACGTAACAAAAGCCTGTGGAGTCGGATCTCGGACGCGCACTGCTGGGCTCAGGGCTGGATAATCCGGTTGCGGGGCAGAGAGCGGCGCTGCGGGTCTGGCTGGTGCCTACAGGGATCTCTGCCACTTCCAGAACGGGTCTGTGCGCTCAGCGTGTGCCCGTTAGTTTATATAGGGCTCCGGCGCAGCTCTCCGCTGATTGGTCGGCGCCGGTAAGATGCTCTGCTCTGATTGGTCGCCGCCGGTAAGTTGCTCTCATCTGATTGGTCCCTGGTGGGAACAGACTTGAAACGCTGTTGTTTTCGTGTGGAGGTGGAAGCAGCCGAGCCGAGGCGCAGGCGGGCGCAGGCGGGCGCAGGCGGCACACAGCCCGGCTCTGGGGTGAAGGTACGAGCGGCCAAACGGGTCTAGAGACTGGTTTCATTGTAACTCCACTTTACATTTATATATTTTTTATCTTCACATCTGTAACGCTCTCTTTTACGGATAATATGTGGTTTGAATCCACTGTGAGCACAGGACACAGACAGCAAATGCGTTGTTCCAAATCGTTATACTTTCAATGTTTCTTTATTTTATTGTATTTTTTGTCAGTGTGTCCTGAGATCAAATAATACATTTGAAGTTAACACTGCCTTGCAGTAGCACGGTTTTACATCTTGACTGTGAAATAATGTGAAGCCTCCGTGCAATGAGTCTTGAGTCCAAAAATAAAGCTGCGTTTCACTAGGAGACAACGTGGGGAAAGTCAACAGCAAAAAGCTAAACTATATTTTATTATTTTGCGGGCGTTTTAATTAGACTTTCAGCATCATCCAAAATAATAGGGGTTAGGTTGGGGTTAAAACCCTACATTTATTATGAATGTGGAGTCATATCTGAACAACATGCATATCTGAGTGGTGTGTGGAAGAATCTGTGCTTACATTGTGCATTTGACTCCTGTATCCAGATATGAATACAGCCATGCAGACCCATATCAAATTATAATGAAGGTATTTGCACATGTAGGTATATATTCCTAATAATAGGTATTACATGTATTCATACACATAATAATGAAACAAATTTTATAATATGTTCTGTGTATGGGGATCCTATATTCAGTGCAGTGAAGGTTACTAAGAAAGACATCTACCTGCGAAAGAAAGTGTGAGGTTGACAAGTTCAGACTTGCGTAGATACCCCCATGTACCCACTTTACACATACGCACAAGCACAGTTAACTTAACCGAGGTGTTGATGTCTTCCTGATACTGTAACAAAAGCAGGCGTGTTGAGGTGGCTTGTTCTCAAGATGTTGGACACTGTATGAGGCATTAACCAAGTCATCCAGAACCCCTTCGCATTTGTCACACACAGCACAAGAGCGTGCGACTCTACCCATGACTGAAAGTGTGACACCTTTTTGTGCTGTTTGTGTTTACTTTGTTTTGGGGGGTGGGTATTACGTTGCCAATGTCAATGGCATCTTCTCATCACCAGTCTTTCTAATGTTCATCATTTCTTGCCTTTCCAAATGTATGTGTAAATGCGTGACAGCTGGAATGGCCAATCAAGATGTTCTGTATTGGTTCAGTGGGGAAGAGCTTGTGTCCAAGAGAACCAGCAGAAACCTGTTAAAACAGATCAGCTATAAATTCCTGTTTTAGGTGGTTAACAGGAATGGCATATTGTGCTCTTTTATTATCCATATTTCCGCTTAAAAACAACTTCACTTCTGTTTATATAATATTGTGCTCCATGTTAAACAGGCCACTCATCACTTGCCATGAATTGGAAATGGATCGCAGTGCATTAGTAGATAGTGCAGCTGTTTACAGTATTACTTTTTCTGCCACAAATTAAAAAGTGTTCTGGTTTTAAATTGTGGTGCTTTGCCAGGTTGAATGTGTAGAATACTGTAATCAAAAACTTTGTCATGTTTAACATTGCGTTCATTTTGCTGGTGCATCTGTTTAATGGTGCAGGGCTTGTATAAACTCAAGTGTTACATTGTGTTGATACTCAGAGATAACTCCTTTGCCAAGCCCAAGATGTCCATCTCCTAGCCTAAAATAGCCAGTTTCTGTTTCTTTGTTTCACTTCGCCATACTGGTGTTTCTACTTGTTAGTTAACTTCCATATCTGATTTCTTGTTCTTTTTTCCTTTTTTCCCTTTTCTTTCACTTTCCCATCATGTGTCTGCTGAAGTATTTGGCAGGCAGGCTTCTTGTTATTATAGTCTGGAATGTATATTTGATAAGAGCTGTGATGACAGACTCCTGCTGAAATATAAAATGAATGTGTTTTATTTGCAGCAGACAGGTCCCCGCTGTCTACTACCAGCACTCAGGCATCTCAGACCGTGAAGTTAGAACCAATTAGCTTCTATTTAGGGTATGTTGTACATAAAAATGAGGATATTAATAGCTCTACATTTGTTCGCTTAATTCTTTATACACATGAGACATTGTATGGATTTTTATGTTTTTAATTTAATGTAATACTTGATTATTGTAAATAACAGAACTTATTAGTGGGAATCCCAGAAGAACCATTTATAATGATGATGATGATTGTGATTATTATTATAATAATAACAATAATAAAAATACTCTGTATAAAATGACTCACTTTTCACATATTTCTTGCTGGAATATCTACTCATGAACAAGATAATTTATCTCGGTTAATTACAGTGTATTATTTCCTGAAAACAACATAACTTCTTGGTTTTCATTCCAAGTGAGTTCCCAGCAACTGGCCAAAAATCTGCCATTTTCAGGAATCTTTGACTTCTGTGATTCACAAATGACAATAAAATCTGACACATTTTGTATGAATTGTACCACAATTATTATTGAATGTCCTTAAATTGTGTTAAAAACATATCTTGAAAGCAGTTTCACATATAAGTGTATAATACAACCTTGCAAACGTTCCATAATCATAGGTTTGTGCTGTTGTGTTATTTGTGTTTCATGTCTGTAACTTATCTGCTAAACATCACCTTCTGTGCCCGCTAAATTGAGAATAGTTTTCTTTTTATTGTGCATTTGGGTTTCAGCCTGCCATTGCTAAGTCTAATCAAGCAAGACGGAGTGCATAATGCTTTAAAATAAATAGAAAAGACTGGCTGGAAGGAATAAACATTGATTCAGTGTCAGGAGGCAGACACAGTGGTAGGTAAAAAGGATGTGTCTTCAGACACAAAGGAATGACTTCTGACTTCAACATCCAGAGAGAAGTGAGGCCTATTGTCAAATTACAGTGCTCCTATAACAAGGCAACAACCTGCTGTGAAGGAGACGCCTTATTGACTTCACAATATTTTAATTATAAAGAAAGGTAAATCATTGGTTTACATAATAAGAAGGCCTCATTAGAAAGAAGTTATCATTAGTGTGAACTACAGATAATTTACTTGCATGACCCTTTTGCTGATTTAACCCTGTGCTTGTTTTAGTCACATTTATTCAAATGGCATCTAAAATAATTCTCATTTTTATTAGCCTAAAGGCTCAACATATATCGAAATGTATTGACTTGTTGAGATGTGGCTGGCATTGAAAACGTTCTGCTTTACTTTTGACAAAGGAATATAGTTTGTTTTTCATATTGAAATTGAAACATTTAAACACGGCCTTAGATTTGCAAATGTATTCCTGTCAGCTTAATAAAGGTCATGCTTACCTTTGAATAACAATAGTCCTGCAGGGTGATGTTTGGGCAAGCATGGTTAGTGTTAAGCATTAAGCTCACCATCATTTATTGAAACAAAAAATACTTTTACTTTCATTTTCACATTTTATTATGTATGATTTCTGCTGTTGTCACATTTTGTGTCCTCCAGCTGTGCGCTCTCTCCGTTTTGGTTTGAAATAGATCTTGATGATTAGTGTGTATATTAATTTTAAGACTTTAAGCACCAAGATTATCCTGTATTCGTTCTGGGATAAATAGTTAATTGCTTTAGCCTAGCCCAGTAGCTCTTGCTTTCAGCTCTTGATTAAGTCTTGTTGATCTCCTCAAAGCTGAGGGAAATTAACTGTTGGAAAAATCACTACCGGTGTTATTGTTGCAGATATTGCTCCGTACATTTTCAATACAGGAAAAAATACAGTTATGTTTAATGTTTTCAAATTTTTTCACATATCTCAAGATATACCTGCAATACTGTGTTATAATTCTTAGATAAACAGCAAAAACCTTGTGTACACAGTTCAATTTTAGGCAATATCTTACTGTATGTAAAAAGTGCTGTTTACAATACCTGTGTACAGAGGAAAAATCTGATTGCGCCTTCCTATTGGCCATAATGCATGATTTGTCTTCTCTTTGATGAAGCCAAGATGATCATTTCAAGTGTAATTAACACCAACATTGAAGATGAGGGTCGAATTAAATGGTAAAGCCATATATTTTACTTGGAGTACAGACTTCAGCAATGAACAGACAACTGAATAAAATACTTAAGTAATTTCCATACAGCCATACTGCTAGCGAATTTAATGTACTCTGTTTCAAATAAAAATGTTGTTGCACACATTCATAAATGGCATAATCCATAGAATTGAAAAGCCAAGAGAAATCCGCTTTTACAGATTTAACAAAAACTGCCCAAACTTCATTGACTTGGCTTGTGTATTATCATTACGTTAATCAATGAAACCTGCATACCACAGTTGTGAATGTTGGTTTAGTTATATTCTATTTCTGACACAACTGTCTTTAAAAAGCAGGGAAATATTGGTGCATTGGAGTATATTAAATGCAATGCACATTGTTGTGCATTTACCTGTCCTATATATCACTATTTATTTATTGCAGGGGGACAGTTTGAAACTGTAAAATGGGGCCACCCAGGAACCTACTTATTAACCATGAATAAAATGGAGGGATTCAAAGTTTGAGTGTCTGTTTAGGTAAGCAATACAGAATGGCAGATTTATATCTGATAGGTCTATTATGTTAATGTAGTGACTGTTTGAAATGAACTGTACTTTGTAGGGTATGGATAATGCAAACGTTGAACAGAATCTACATCATTCCTCTGCCATAGAGTTCTGCAAACAATGTTGTCGGCCGGCAGTATTCCATAAATAGATACGTAACTTAAAACCCCTTGGCTCTCAGAGGAACATCTAAATCCCTGCTGGAGAACTCAAAGGCTGGAATGCAGGCACATCGACAGAGGGAAGACTGCAGTAAAGCCATTATTGCTGCACTTGGAATGTCAGTTTGTCAGTTTCTCTCACAATTCATGGGCACTTTCAGTGGGGGTTTAATGTGAGAGATTTATAGCTTAAAGCTTCTGTCAAATGCATGGTTTAACTGCTACTTTACCTTCACCCTGAGGCTTAATTGCCTTGCATTTTTTAATTATTTGTTTTGCACAGCTGAGTTATAAAAGAGTATTTTGAGATTGCACATTCATTCTTTATCAGCATGGAGCTTTTTACCAGTATTTTACAAACAAAACTATGATGAAGGACATTCACAAACCATACATAGAGCCAAACACTTAGTGTTTGTACTTCAGTGTTACTGTCAATATATGAATAATAATTCAAAAATTATTTTAATTATTTTTTCAAAAGCATGAGGATTTTATTTTCAGTTTCTGAAAGTCGGGCTCTGTGTAGTGATATGCAAGCTAGCATTATTACACATAGAAATCCCTGTCCTCCACATTTTACTTTAGCCTATTATGTAATACTTCAATAGACCAGAGAAGAAAAAATATGAGTTTGTACTGGAACATACTTTACTGCCCCACTCCTTATCACTGACACACTTTACAGAATACCTAACAGCACACACTACACCAGATCAGTTCAGGAGTCTGTTTCAAAGATGAGTGAAATGAAATCATGCATTTCCACATTAATCCCACAATGGCTAGTCTATATAGGTTCCACATGTTCAAGACATGGTTGAATAGAAAAAACAACAGCAATTTTCAGTTAATGCTTTTCAATAGGTCAAAGGATCTAAACAGGCATTAATGGGGTGTGCAGAATGAATTAAGGGGTGGTCACCTGTAGCTAGGTGGCCAAGAATCCCCATTAATGTATATTATCCATAATGTGCCAATATGCCCTGACAGCCAAGATAACATGGACATCTCAACAATCTTAGAAAAGTATAAGAAAGCAGAACTGGCATAAACAGTTAACAGATTTGAAATAAAAATTCACCTTGTCAAAAAATAAATCGGGACAGAGGTCTTGTTTTAATAACATTTTACTGCAAAGAATCTGGGCACAACTGTAAGTCACAGTCCACAAGACTGTGCAGTACATGAATGTTGAAAGAATGATTTAGAACGCATGCAGGGCAACCATTCGCATCATCACGACGTGTTGCAGGAGCCACTACACAACATTATGAAAACCTCTCGACTATGAAAGCATTGGCTCCAGACTGGTAACTAACATCTTCACTCTATGTCAGCCTGAACGTATATTGAGTTCTTGACACTTGTCTTGCCAGATTGAATTGCAAATGGGAGGGAGACACTCTTTTGGGTTTAAATGCACCCAGTCTCTGGAACTCTCAACCCCCCGTTCATCAGAGATTCACCCTAAGTTTTTTATTGTATTTTTATTGATTCAATGCACAGTACAAAGTAAGGCCATTCATCCAAAGCTTTCATGAATCACCGTGGGTTAGGGTGTCTGCTTTGAAATTAATCAATAATAATAATCTCACATCTCACATCAATTTCCTCAACAACATTTATCTCCGAATCTTATACAAACCAGTGATGTTTCATTAGAAAACAGTGTTCTCGGTATATGAAGAGGTTACAGATCTCATTGTTCCCCATCCTGGACCAAAGTTAATTTTCAGATCATTACATAAGCATCTACACATCTTTTTCATATTAGTTACCAGGGTGTACAGTTCACCGAGCAAGAAGCTGTGTGAGCATTTCAGTTTAAAATGAGTTCAAAGCTCCAGAGTAAAACTGATCTAAAACAGCAAGCAAAAGCTAAATTATAATAGAATCCACATCCAGTCTATAAATCTGATGCCTCCAGGTTACAGATTATGTAAATGATTGTTTGAAACATTAATTTCAGGTCATGATATAGTAAAATAAAACGGTTGTTTATTTCAAACACGGTCGTCCCAGGAGGATAAAACGATGCACGCAGTCCGCAGCGGCATGGCTCTCACAAAACTGCATCCCTCTCACGCTTGACAGGAGCTCTGTCGGTGGAAGAAAAGACCGGTCTAACTTGGGATTAAGCACCTGCAGACATAAAGG